>NC_069506.1:321007767-321132767 GCF_027579735.1 Bombina bombina
CAGACGATCGTTTCGGCCTTCATTGGGCCTCGTCAGTGAAGTGTAGCCATATTCCTCTAAGCACACTGAGCAAGGAGTCCACGTCTGGTTGCCCCTTTTTCCCATAGGGAGACTAAATACATACAGAGAGAAGTGCACTCACAGGAACGAACAACTGGCTCAATACAATTGTTAGCCTGTTCTATGGCAATTTACCACCTGGGTGCAGCTTTTTAGCCCAGTAATGCTTTTCACAGAGAAGAACTTTCCTGTAATATATCAGTCTGATCCCGCCTATTACGGTCAGTCCAGCGCCGAAATACCAGGCAATTCCTCTCTGAACAAGGAACACAGCAACCCCAGACGATCGTTTCGGCCTTCATTGGGCCTCGTCAGTGAAGTGTAGCCATATTCCTCTAAGCACACTGAGCAAGGAGTCCACGTCTGGTTGCCCCTTTTTCCCATAGGGAGACTAAATACATACAGAGAGAAGTGCACTCACAGGAACGAACAACTGGCTCAATACAATTGTTAGCCTGTTCTATGGCGATTTACCACCTGGGTGCAGCTTTTTAGCCCAGTAATGCTTTTCACAGAGAAGAACTTTCCTGTAATATATCAGTCTGAGCCCGCCTATTACGGTCAGTCCAGCGCCGAAATACCAGGCAATTCCTCTCTGAACAAGGAACACAGCAACCCCAGACGATCGTTTCGGCCTTCATTGGGCCTCGTCAGTGAAGTGTAGCCATATTCCTCTAAGCACACTGAGCAAGGAGTCCACGTCTGGTTGCCCCTTTTTCCCATAGGGAGACTAAATACATACAGAGAGAAGTGCACTCACAGGAACGAACAACTGGCTCAATACAATTGTTAGCCTGTTCTATGGCGATTTACCACCTGGGTGCAGCTTTTTAGCCCAGTAATGCTTTTCACAGAGAAGAACTTTCCTGTAATATATCAGTCTGATCCCGCCTATTACGGTCAGTCCAGCGCCGAAATACCAGGCAATTCCTCTCTGAACAAGGAACACAGCAACCCCAGACGATCGTTTCGGCCTTCATTGGGCCTCGTCAGTGAAGTGTAGCCATATTCCTCTAAGCACACTGAGCAAGGAGTCCACGTCTGGTTGCCCCTTTTTCCCATAGGGAGACTAAATACATACAGAGAGAAGTGCACTCACAGGAACGAACAACTGGCTCAATACAATTGTTAGCCTGTTCTATGGCGATTTACCACCTGGGTGCAGCTTTTTAGCCCAGTAATGCTTTTCACAGAGAAGAACTTTCCTGTAATATATCAGTCTGATCCCGCCAATCCGGACAGCAATTGAAAAAGGGAAGAGTGACCAGCCGGGGGCCAGACATTTTATGGAGAAGGGCCACTCTGTTGCTGACCTTAGATTTAAGCTCATTGATCACGTACCCCCACTTCCTAGGGGCGGTGATAGGGACAATCGTCTTCTACAAAAAGAAGCAGAGTGGATCTTCAGATTGGATACCATACACCCCAGAGGTTTGAACATGGGGATAGACTGGCACTGTTTTCTATGACCTGTTTATGATTTTCTCTGAACATTAATTGTTTAATTGAAGCATGTGTGTTAGTATATTGTACATCTCATCTTATTGAGTAGATGGGGTGGCACCCATAACGCCTCTCTTGTACATTTGTATATTTGTATATTCTTATTTCCCTGTCCCTGCTTACCTAACATATGGAAAGTACTCTCCCTGCTATCAGCTAGAGACATTTGACTATGTAGAGCCAGTGCTAAGCTAATCCGTTTACACATTGTTTATACTTACTTCTCCCTGCTAGTAAACACAACATGCTATCCTGTTGGCTAACACATCATACCATACTTGTAGCTGATTGTATTATGACTACCTTGGCTCTGGTTGGTTCTGTGTCAATGTACTATATTGTAGTAACATATATAATATCTGACCCTAACTGTTTTTAGAAATTTCCTTGCTACGTAAAACTCCAAGTTTTTTTGGTTTGGACACAGTATCTTGATATAGTGGGCCCTGTCCCGTTAGAGCCAATCACCATACTGATCCCGAAGTTGAGCACTAGGATGGCTCCTGTAGTGACCGATCTTCTCTTATACTTTAATGGGGCCCTTACCCAATAGGCACTGTATACTCCCATGCCCCTAACCATCCCAATTATGTTTACAGCTTTACATATGGCATTTACTCTCAGTTCCCTTTGTGCAACATTAACGCTGGGGCTTTGTAATTACTTTCTAGCTATTACAGGTTGGTCACATTTTTTCACATTACTACATATAGGGGCTTTAGTACAAAATAGCGAAAGCACTACACTGATGAGAAGGAACGCTCTATTTTTTGATTCAATATATACACAACATATTCAGGTTAGTTACCAATGGTGTAAAATTTATATACCTGAATTGCATATATCTGTGTGTATTACTTAAGTGTCTGTATTTAATTAATAGGTATATATTTATATACCCAATGAGCTTGAGTGCTTATGCATAAAACAACACTAGTCACGAATATAGTCACTATCAAAGAAGATAGAGACTAAAAGAATGCACTTGAATAGCACTTCTGTTCCATGAAAATAACATTGAGACTCATATGGACCTTAAACAACCACTGCAGGTCAAGGGTTGAGAGAAATTATTAAAACATAACTTTTATTAACTTAACGTTTACTAAAAAAGTGTACTGTGTGAGTGTGTGTATTTTTTAAAAACACATAGCAACTTTGCTCATAATAAAAGTGGCTTGTAATATTGGGTGAATAAATTTCTTTGGACTTGGAATATTCTTCTCAGGTATATATATTTTTAGTTGGTAATATCCATTTATCAAGTAACGAGTTAGCTTGTGTTCTTTAATATTGTACAATATTAAAGAACACAAGCTAACTCGTTACTTGATAAATGGATATTACCAACTAAAAATATATATACCTGAGAAGAATATTCCAAGTCCAAAGAAATTTATTCACCCAATATTACAAGCCACTTTTATTATGAGCAAAGTTGCTATGTGTTTTTAAAAAATACACACACTCACACAGTACACTTTTTTAGTAAACGTTAAGTTAATAAAAGTTATGTTTTAATAATTTCTCTCAACCCTTGACCTGCAGTGGTTGTTTAAGGTCCATATGAGTCTCAATGTTATTTTCATGGAACAGAAGTGCTATTCAAGTGCATTCTTTTAGTCTCTATCTTCTTTGATAGTGACTATATTCGTGACATATAGGGGCTTGTCTTCCATAGCCAATTGGTACGTTGGTTGATGTCTCAGGGGCGGTTCGCCCTGAGGCGATACGCATGCGCACTTCTTAATATGTGCGAGACACGGTGCAGTCTGTAAGCATCTGAATAGGCCTGCACTCAATATTGTCACACGCGATGGTTCTTCTTAGCTGCTGATACGATCAGGTAGGAAGATCACTCCCTCTGCAATTTCCACTATCGCTACTTTGCATTTTTTACACATGAAGGGAAGTGTAGTTAGTATATGACCCCTACATAAGGATTATCGATACCTGAGTAATGCGAGTGGTTATTAGTATGGTATCTATATTACGTGATACATAGGACCGCTGGAGCACCTTTAGACAGTTAAGATTGCACAGATCTATTTGTAATACTTAGATCACCTGCCTACAAACGATGTTGAACAATATTTGCTTATTGAGCCTGATGCTGTCTTATAGTTTATATACCATCCAGTAACATTTGATATGGGTTTGGATGCACTGTTTTGTAATACTTTTTTCTATTACTCTGTATATAGCTGCCAATTTGTAACAACTATGTATCTTTGGGATAGTACTATTGCATGACTATTTGTAAACTGTGCTATTCGGAATAGGCCCACCCAGCCTGATTCTGAAGTATATTCTATTATTTTATTTTTCTCTTATGTTCCCTTTAGTAATATTTGATTTGCATCTGGATGTATTGATCCATGGTATAGTTAATAATGGCTCTGTGTACAACTGCCCAGTTATAAGGGTTATTTAATTTTGGGGTTCTGTGATATAACTATTGCTTGATTATTTGTATTTTCTATGCACTGTTTGTTTGGTTGCTATGACAACCATGTTGTTTTTGGCGTTTTTTTCAGAAGGGGGAGGGGTCTATGTATGTTTTAAATGTTTGCTTCACTTGTATGTTGTTGGTCTGATGAAGGGGAGCATTCCCCGAAACGTTACCTATTAAACTATTTGTTTAAATTTTAAGTCCAGAGAGTGCTGTTTTCTATTCTACTATTATACACCCCTCACATTTTTGTAAATATGTTATTATATATTTTCATGTGACAACACTGAAGAAATGACACTTTGCTACAATGTAAAGTAGTGAGTGTACAGCCTGTATAACAGTTTAAATTTGCTGTCCCCTAAAAATAACTCCACACTGTCCTGAATGGAACCTGTCCTGTGCAACCGATGTATGGTCTTGCCCACCGTGCTGCAGCTCAGTTTTAGAGTCTTGGCAATCTTCTTATAGCCTAGGCCATCTTTATGTAGAGCAACAATTCTTTTTTTCAGATCCTCAGAGAGTTCTTTGCCATGAGGCGCCATGTTGAACTTCCAGTGACCAGTATGAGAGAGTGTGAGAGCGATAACACCAAATTTAACACACCTGCTCCCCAGTGTCAGGGTATTGTTGAGTGACATTAGATAATATTTATATATACCTATATATGATAAGATAAAATAATTTATATATTAAATATTAAACTTGGATATGCTTTGATCATTGCTATGCTAGATACATTCATTTGTATCTGCAGTTCTGATGTCAGAAATTGATACAGACCCCCCTTTACTGAGTAAGATACACTTGAAAATACACTTCAAAGAGAAGACAGTTGTCTCAAATTAAATGAGATCAACTCAAAGGAATTGCCTTCAAAGAAACTTCCTGCATTGGCAATGGGTGATAAAATTAGCTGAAAATGGACCTCCTGTAGTCAGGAACCTTAAAGTCTGAACCTAGAAACAAGCTCCCAGGAAAGGTAAACAATTACAGTTAAGTGTTAATTACTCTCTGAGCCTTCTAAATACACAGATACCCAGACGTTGCGTCTCTATTGAATATAGCAAAAAAAGTCTTTTAAAACCTATGTATTTTGAAAGCATAAGACTTTGAATATTTAAAGTTAAACCAATTGTCTATATAGTTTTCATATGAGTTAATATAGTAATTATTGATAAATACATATATATAGGTCATGTTATATACATCTAAGATATGTCTAATGCTTATATAATATATTAAACATGAAGTGAATATGTATCTGTATTGAATTTAAAATGTTTGACTGTATTTCAAAATAAACAGCCTTTGCTTTATTTCAGAATCTGAACCACTGAGAGGAAATTAATCATATTAAATACAATGTCCTATGACTATAATCATAAATGGGAGTCCATACTCTTAGGTCATTAAGAAATAGGCCATAATGAAATAAGATCTGTGTATTAAGTAAGCAATAACAACATATTTGTGTGTATATGTGTATATGTATATATGGAAGCTTAAATATCTATAATGAAATGGTCCCAACAGAATTCTAAGTGCAGGTACGTATGCAAAAAAGAAATATATCTTAAAAGATGTACTTAAAAAGTCATAAGTAGAATTGTATGGAAGGAGATATCAATATACTCATGCTTAGTCTTAAAATATATGTGCTCAGTTAAAGGGACATGGAAACCATTTTTTCTCTTTTGGGATTCAGATAGAGCATGCAATTTTAAGCAACTTTCTAATTTACTACTATTATCAAGTTGTCTTCGTTCTCTTGCTATCTTTAATTGAAAAATAAGGCATCTAAGCTTTTTTATTAGTTTAGAACTCTGGACAGCACTTTTTTATTGGTGGATGAATTTATCCACCAATCAGCAAGAACAACCCAGGTTGTTCACCAAAAATGGCCGGCATCTAAACTTGCATTTCAAATAAGGATACCAAGAGAATGAAGAAAATTTGATAATAGAAGTAAATTAGAAAGTTGCTTAAAATTTCATGCTATCTGAATCACGAAAGAAACATTTTGAGTTCCTTTAAGCCAAATAGTCACATATATATTGACGTATTAGTTCTCAATTACTAGACGTCCACAATTACTAGTGGGAATATCACTCCTGGCCAGCAGGAGGAGGCAAAGAGCACCACAGCAAAGCTGTTAAAGGGCCACTGTAAGTAAATATTTTCTATGCCTGTTACTAACTAACTACCCCAAATACGCTTTTTATCAATAGCATTTCATTAACATATCTCTACCGTATATCAGAAATCTTGTCTGCAAATCTAATTGTTTTCCAAACCCACTCCGTGGGTATCCTTTGCTCTGTACCAATCCGTTTACAATACCTAGGTTTCAAAATGGAGCTTTAAACTCAAAGTTATTGGTTTAAGTATTTTGAACATGCAGTGCTGAAAATAGTGAGCAGGATAACGTGACATCATCGGCGAATAAAAGATATAACTTTTAGAACGTTATGAAACTTCGTTTTGGAGAAAATATAGGTCAGTAGGTTTTAATTAATGTTTATTAACTTTAATATGTTAGTTGTTTAGCTTAAAAATTATAACAGAAAGTAATCCTTTAAGTATCACTTTCCTTCCCACAAACCCCAGTCATTCTCTTTGCCTTGGTGCATGGAGGAGGTGAAGTTTTGGTGTCTGAAGAAAATTGGCTGTATCCACGTTATTCTCTTCAATAGAGTAGAGGTGGCTTTAAAGCAGTTAGTAACTTTTAAGGTGGGCCTTGCTGCGTTTTCCTAACATGTTTTGCTGCCCATGGTACAGAAAGCCAGAGTAGGTTTACTCTGTTCTTTCTTTTTTTCTACAGGTCTCTGTGAGGAGTGTCATCCTCTCACACCGTGTAGGCTGTCCTCCTGCCGGACGGCTAGATGCAGGTAAGTGCCCTTTTGTCTTCTAAGTATGGGAGACTGTGCACTTTAAAGGATCTGCAAACATTAATTGGGACAAGATATATCCTAGGGAGGATATTAATTATGGCAGTGTACAGGCACTTGATGTGGCAAGATTATGTGAGAGAGACTGTTTCCCCTTTATTGGTGATGAAGGGGTTAACCAGTTATGTGGGGCTCATTTTTATTTTTATAATTGGCAGATTTGGCTGCAGAATTTTTCTGGACTGATAAGTGTTTGAAACTGAACTTTGTTTAATGGTCCCTGCAAGGGACAATATTGCACATACTAGTATATATATATATATATATATATATATATATATATATATATATAAATATATATGTTGAGGAGGGCTCTAGAAGCGTGTGCTTTGTTGAAGGCACAGTTGTTACTCAGACCAATTTTGTGTCACCCCCTAATCTCCACCGCTACTAGTATTGACCTTTTTTTATATTATATTAGTAAGCAGCGTTGTAACTGTAATTAGGCGCTCTGTTTCTGTTTGCGTGCCTGTTGAGATGTGACAGGCGCCATTTTGACTCTGCCTTTGTTCTAAAGCCTCATGAATGGAGTGGCGCCATTATCAGCAGGTTGCTGAGTCTGGTCACGTGACACCGCTTTCTTATCCGTCTGAGAACGGAGCGGTGATGTTGGCTTCTGTCCCTGAGTGTTAGAGACTCAGTCTGAGGGGCTATTGTCAAGTGTACCTTTAAACCGTTTGGGACCTGTGTGGTTCAACGGTCATGGAGATAAGCTCTCTTACGGTCTCTTAAATATACTCTTGGAATGTCCTTAAAGTGACAGTGCATATATTATGGGAAAGTCCTTAATATATAATATGATTAAAGTGACAGCACAATTTTTAACATGTTTCATTTTTGTGCTTGTTTCTGTGAAGTTTGTTCACGGAGCTAGAGTTCTGCTCCTATGGACAAATATCTGCTCTGCCTTGAATTATAAACTGTTGTTTCTTCTATTTAAATGAGAACTTTGTTTTAAAGGAAAATTCCTTTTTTTTATTTTTCTGAGCCTCATGTCTCTAAGGATAATGCTGTTCAGGCAATACCACAGCTTTCTCCTTACACATCCCAAGCCTTTATGGCATCACATGCAGTGCCCTGCAGTTCCTCTCAATCTACTGGTGGAGTTTATTTGCCGGCAGAAGTTGCTGCCCAGGTATCTTCAGCGGTATCAGAGGCATTATCTGCTTTTCCTATTTTAAAGGGAAATCGCAAGAGGAAAAGTAGCGATTCAGATAGTAAGATTTCTGTTTCATCTGCTGCTACTCAGGTTGTCCTTCCTCATAGGTCTGATGAGGAGGATATGTCGGTAGCCTCTGAGGGTGAAATCTCAGATTTGGACAGTATAATTCCTTCATCTGATGCTGAAGTAGTATCTTTCAGATTAAGCTTGAACACCTCCATGTATTGTTAAGGGAGGTTTTGGCTACCTTGGACGACACCGATAAAACTGTCGTTGTCAACCCTAAGAAATCTAGTAAACTTTATAGTTACTATGATGTTCCTTCCACTGCAGGAGTGTTCCAGACTGTGCAATGGAGGTTATTTTGCAGGAATTGGAAAAGCCAGGGATAGCTTTTCCAACCTCCTCTATCTAAGAAGATGTTTTCCTGTTGCTGACTTCATTTAAGATCATGGCGGATGGTGCCTACAGTAGACGGGACTATTTCTAGTATGGCTAAGAGATCTTCAATCCCTACAGAGGATTGCTGCTAGCTGGAGGATTATTTGATCTTTGCATGCTAGTGGGGCATCTTTTGGGTGCAATGCCTTGTCTGATTCAATTTGGTAGAGACTCCTTTGGGAGAGATCCAAAGCCAGCTGGTGTAGCCTAGTGGGTGGCTCAGCTGCCCAGCATGTCAAAGGTTTCATATTTGAATCCGGCTGTAAGGTCAGAATTAAGGCTCTTAAGATAGCATATTCTTTTATTTTTGATGCTTCCATACACGTTATTAAGCTGGGAAGCCAAGATATCTGTTTTTGCAATGCTAGCCCGCAGGGCGTTGTGGCTAAATTCTTGGTCAGTGGATTTTCCCTCTAAGTCCAAGCTTCTGGCGCTTCCTTACAAGGGTGAGACTTTGTTTAGTCCTGGTCTGGCAGAAATATATCTGATTTTTCCAGTGGAAAAGGGTCTTTTCTACCACAAGACGATACGATTAGACCTAAAGGACATCAGAGTAGAGAACCGCAGCTGAGTCTAACTCAGCATGATGGGTTTCCCCCTGATCCAGGATCGGACCAAGTGGGGGGCTAAATTTCTCTGTTTTCTTCAGGATACAAGATGTCCCAGATATGCTGTGGACGTAGTATCTCAGGGTTTCCAAATAGAATTCAAGACATTTCTTCCCAGAGGCAGGTTCCTCATCTCAAGTTTATCTGCAGTCCAGATAAAAGAGAAGCATTTTTGAATTGCGTTTGGAATTTTTCTCCCTGGGAGTGATAGTACCAGTTTCTGTAAGGGAACGGGGTCTAGGATTTTATTCAAACCTGTTGGAAATTGAATCTGAAAAAGAGTTCCCTTGTTCCAGCTACAGGGGTAGTTTTCTTAGGGACCATAATAGTTTCCCTATCTCTGAAAATATTTCTGACAGAGGTCAGAAAATCAAAGATTCTTTTCTCTTGCCTCTCTCTGCAGTCTACTGTTCGGCCATCAGTGGCTCAAGGTATGGAGGTCATTGGTCCAATGGTTGCTTTCATGGACATCATTCTTTTTGCTTGTTTCCATCAGAGTTCTGCAGTTATGCATGCTCAGACTATGGAACGGAGACCATTCGGATCTATCTCAGAGGATAGATTTAGATCAGTCGACAAGAGACTCTCTTCCGTGGTGGTTTTCTCAGGAGCATCTGTCTCAGGACACATGCTTCCGGAGACCTTCTTGGGTAATTGTGACCACGTATGCCAGTCTGCTGGCTGGGGAGCAGTCTGGGACTCATTAAAGGCACAAGGACTATGGACTCGAGAGGAGTCTGTTCTCCCCATAAACATTTTGTAGTTGAGAGCGATTTACAATGCTCTGATAGCTTGGCCTCAGTTGTCCTTAGCCTGGTTTATCAGGTTACAGTCGGACAACATCATCTCAGTTGCTTACATCAACCACCAGGGAGGAACTCAGAGTTCCTTAGCCATGAAGGAGGTGGCTTGGATTATTCAGTGGGCGGAAGCTCACAATTGTTGTCTATCTGCCATCCACATTCCAGGAGTGGACAACTGGGACCTGAGCAGACAGACATTTCATCCGAGGAGTGGGCTCTCCATCCGGAGATGTTCTCCAGGTTAACCCTCAAATGGGGGGTGCCGGAGTTGGATCTGATGGTGTCTCGTCAGAACGCCAAGCTTTCAAGGTACGGTTCAAGGTCAAGAAATCCGCAGGCCGTCCTGATAGATACTCTGGCGGTTCCTTGGGATTTCAGTCTAGCATAGCTGTTTGCTCCGTTTGCGCTCCTTCCACAAGTTATTGCTTGTATCAAACAGGAGAGAGCATCAGTAATTCTAATAGCTCCTGCATGGCCTTGCAGGATCTGGTATGCAGACCTAGTAAAGATGTCTCTTCCCCTTGGAGGTTGCCTCTGAGGAAGGACCTTCTAACTCAGGGTCCATTCTTTCATCCAAATCTCGTTTCTCTGAAGCTGACTGCTTGGAGATTGAACGCTTAGTTTTGTCTAAGTGTGGTTTTTCTGAGTCGGTCATTGAGACCATGATTCAGGCTTGCAAGCCTGTTACTAGAAAGATTTACCATAAGGTATAGCGTAAATACCTTTATTGGTGTGAATCCAAAGGCTACTCTAGGAGTAGGGTCAGGATTTTTAGGATTTTGTCTTTTCTCCAGAAAGGTCTGGAGATGGGTTTGTCAGTCAGTATTCTGAAGAGTCAGATTTCTGCATTATCGATTTTATTACTCAAGTGTCTGGCGGATGTGCCAGATGTGCGATCTTTTTGTCAGGCCCTGGTTAGCATCAGGCCTGTGTTTCAATCTATTGCTCCTCCTTGGAGCCTTAATCTTGTTCTTTTAGTTTTTGCAGCAGGCTCTGTTTGAGTCTTTGCATTCCATAGATATTAAGTTATTATCTTGGAAGGTTTTGTTTCTTTTTGCTATCTCTTCTGCTCGGAGAGTTTCGGAACTCTCGGCCTGGCAGTGTGTTTCGCCTTATCTTATCTTTCTTGGTGATAAGGCAGTTCTTCATTCTAAGTTGGGTTTTCTTCCTAAAGTGGTTTCTGATAGAACTATTACTTAGGAAATTGTTGTTCCTTGGTTATGTCCTAATCCATCTTCTCATAAAGAACGTTTGTGCACAACCTGTATGTTGTGCGTGCTCTAAAATCTACCTACAGGCGACTAAGGATTTTTGCCAGTCTTCTGTCCCGTTTGTTGCTTCCCAGGAAAGCGTAAGGTTCAGAGAGCTACTGCTACTTCTCTTTCCCTTTGATGGAGAAATATAATTTGTTTTGTTTATGAGACAGCTGGTCAGCAGCCTCCTGAGAGAATTACAGCTCATTCCACGAGGACTCCTCTTCTTGGGCCTTCAAGATGAAGCTTCTGTGGATCAGATTTGCTAATCTGCAACTTGGTCTTCTTTGCTTATTTTTTCCAAATTTTCCAAATTTGATCTTTTGTCTCGTCTGAGGCTTCTTTTGGGAGAAAAGTTCTTCAAGCGATGGTGCCTTCTGTTTAGGTCTGCCTGTCTTGTTTTCCCTCCCTTGTCATCTGTGTCCTCTAGCTTGGGTATTGGCTCCCACTAGTAATTGAGGACGTTGTGGACTCACCATATCTTAGGAAAGAAAACAAAATGTATGCTTACCTGATAAATGTATTTATTTCTGGATATGGTGAGTCCATGACCCCACCCTTTTTATTAAGACAGTTATTTTTTACTAGACGTCAGGCACCTCTACACCTTTGTTTTGTTCCTTTTTTCCATTTCCCTTTGGTCAAATGACTGGGGTTTGTAGGAAGGGAAGTGATACTTAACAGCTTTGCTGTGGTGCTCTTTGCCTCCTCCTGCTGGCCAGGAGTGATATTCCTACTAGTAACTGAGGACGTTGGGGACTCACCATACCCGGAAAGAAAGAAATATATCAGGTAAGCATAAATTTTGTTTTTTTCTGTAGTATTTACTAATGAAACTACATTCGTTGTCTATTATTACCCTGGTGTTCAGTGCGAGAATTTTAGCCAAAGGTATCCAATTAAGGGGATTGGATAACCCAATGGCAATTCCGAGTAAGCCAATTAGAAGCTAAGGGCGTGATCAGAATTTTCACTGATGATTAGAAATGAAGGTGGGAGTTAAGGTGATATAAAACTCTTTGCACAGGAGATGAAAAGATGAAAAACTGCTGCCTTGGATATACAAGTCTCTGTAAGATAAACATTTGGGACCCTCTTTATACAAAAAGAGTAAACAAAATTGGGCCTAATATTCACCTCCATATTTGTTCAGAAACTTTTATATGATGGTGAAAAACTCTGATGGAAAAGGCTGAAACTTAGATATTGGTTTATTGGTAATGTATTCAGCGGTTGGATGTTGTTATATTTTTTAATGTTTTAAAAAAAAGATATTCTTTATTGCTGTCATTTAATTGAAGCTGGCATTTAAAGAGTTACTTTATAGTTGCAACTCTAGTGTTAAATAGACCAGTGTACTTCATATATTAAATATATTAGTGCTAAGTAACCTTATTATTAGGAAGAGGGGTTTTGCAGTCCATACTAACAGTGGGGCAAAAAAGTATTTAGTCAGCCACCAATTGTGCAAGTTCTCCCACTTAAGAAGATGAGAAAGGCCTGTAATTTTTTTATAGGTATACCTTAACTATGAGATACAAAATGTGGAAACAAATCCAGACATTCACATTGTCTGATTTGGAAATAATTTATTTGCATATTATGGTGGAAAATAAGTATTGGTCACCTACAAACAAGCAAGATTTCTGGCTCTCACAGATCTGTATCTTCTTCTTTAAGAGGCTCCTCTGTCCTCCACTCATTACCTGTATTAATGGCACCTGTTTGAACTTGTTATCAGTATAAAAGACACCTGTCCACAACCTCAAACAGTCCCACTCCAAACTCCACTATGGTGAAGACCAAAGAGCTGTCAAAGGACACCAGAAAAAAAATTGTAGACCTAGGAAGACTGAATCTGCAATAGGCAAGAAGCTTGGTGTGAAGAAATCAACTGTGGGAACAATAATTAGAAAATGGAAGACATACAAGACCACTGACAATCTCCCTCGATCTGGGGCTCCACGCAAGATCTCACCCCGTGGGGTCAAAATGATCACAAGAACGGTGAGCAAACATCCCAGAACCACGCGGGGGGACCTAGTGAATGACCTGCAGAGAGCTGGGACCAACGTAACAAAGGCTACCATCAGTAACACACTATGCCACCAGGGACTCAGATCCTGCAGTGCCAGACCTGTCCCCCTGCTTAAGCCAGTACATGTCCGGGCCCATCTGAAGTATGCTAGAGAGCATTTGGATGATCCAGAAGTGGATTGGGAGAATGTCATATGGTCAGATGAAACCAAAGTAGAATTGTTTGGTAGAAACACAACTCGTCGTGTTTGGAGGAGAGAGAATGCTAAGTTGCAACCAAAGAACACCATACCTACTGTGAAGCATAGGGGTGGCAACATCATGCTTTGGGGCTGTTTCTCTGCAAAGGGAACAGGATGACTGATCCATGTACATGAAAGAATGAATGGGGCCATGTATCGTGAGATTTTGAGTGCAAACCTCCTTCCATCAGCAAGGGCATTGAAGATGAAACGTGGCTGGGTCTTTCAGCATGACAATGGTCCCAAACACACCACCCGGGAAATGAAGGAGTGGCTTCGTAAGAAGCATTTCAAGGTCCTGGAGTGGCCTAGCCAGTCTCCAGATCTCAACCCCATAAAAAACCTTTGGAGGGAGTTGAAAGTCCGTGTTGCCCAGCGACAGCCCCAAAACATCACTGCTCTAGAGGAGATCTGCATGCAGGAATGGGCCAACATACCAGCAACAGTGTGGGACAACCTTGTGAAGACTTACAGAAAACGTTTGACCTCTGTCATTGCCAACAAAGGATATATAACAAAGTATTGAGATTAACTTTTGATATTGACCAAATACTTATTTTCTACCATAATTTGAAAATAAATTCTTTCCAAATCAGACAATGTGATTGTCTGGATTTGTTTCCACATTTTGTCTCTCATAGTTGAGGTATACCTATGATGAAAATTACAGGCCTCTCTCATCTTCTTAAGTGGGAGAACTTGCACAGTTGGTGGCTGACTAAATATTTTTTTGCCCCACTGTATAAGTTAATTTCCTTATTTACTTTGAAATCTCTTAAGAATTGCATATAAATTGGCTTTAGTGTTGATAATATATAAATCTCTCTGGTTGATTATTTGAAGTGATATAAGGCTATTTTTGGCTAGTTGTTGAATAATAATCTCCAGCAAATTCCATTAGGCTTATTAAATTTGAGTTAAGATTCTTATTATAACATGGTGTTACAGAAGCATTAGTTATTTTGTTGTGAAGAGCTTATTTCCCAGCAGCAATGCCTGAACCAGCAAGCCAGCGCCTAAGAAGGGCTCCAAGAAAACTGTAACAAGTATCATTTCATAAAGTTAACTTTTTTTTCCAGCTTTTAGAAACTATTGCCTAAATACACGTTTGCTGGCTTCAGCTCTAAGTTTAGTGATAACCAATCCCATTGTCTAATCACCTCTGGAGCCAGACTGCTAATTGATAAGATGAACTTGTAAACTTGTTATCTTAAGTACTGTAATCCTATTGTGGCCTGTCAAAGGACAGTGCTCTCTATCTAAATGTGTGATGGGGGATTTTGTGCTTCCCCCCCTCTCCCCCTGGGAGTGCCCTGTGTGCATGTAACCTTAATAAAAAGCAGGCTGGGCATCCCAGTCCTGAGTTCTTGTTTGACCCTCAATCGCAGCGTTGACTCGTTTTTGTGGGCAGAAGGGTATCCTAGCTGTACTGCAGCTAAGGGAGATTATTCTATATTTGCGAGACTCATATAGAATACTATGGAAAGCAGCTTCTCCCCTCTTTAGCAATAGGGATCCAGGCTACTAAGCGGTCCATCTCTCAGCGAGACTAAGGGTAACCGTAACATTTGGCGGCAGCGGCGGGATTTTCCTGGATTTCCTAGGAGAGGTACAGAACGGATGGAGAGCGCTTACGAAAAATTGAAGCGTACAACCCTAAAGGATTTACTTGAAAGCAGAGGGGGGTACGCCAGCAACCGGCCGAGGAGAGAGCTGATCGCAGAATTGACCGAACTGGATCAGAGCTTCACAATGGCGGAAACACCGACCACGATTAGTGACGAAAAAAAACAGGATTGTTCGGGAAAGGCTCTCATTATACGGGCCGAACCCCTCCATGGAATTGGTACAGCAGTTGATGGCGGAGGCGGACGAGGATATACGAGAGACTCTAGCCCACGAACTCAACCTAGCGAATGCACACCGCAATGCTGAAGCCCCGCAGGTAATCATCCCTGTCGAAAATGCTGGGAGGCCCAAGATACCCTATGCGGCATTTCGACCCTTCCTAGAGAGCGAGACAGGGATTGATGAATATTTGGCAGACTTCGAAAGGCAATGTGCCCTGCACCAGATTCCCAACAGAGAGTGGCCCACGATATTGTCTGGGAAACTATCCGGGCGAGCCCTGGAAGCCTTTCGTACTCTGGGTGCTGAGGAAGTGACACAGTATGAGCTAGTTAAGGAGACACTGTTGCGACGGTACGCTGTAACTCCGGACACGTATCGCCGACAGTTTCAGGGCACGGAAAAGAAGCCTAACGATACCCATATGGAATGGGCGCACCGAATGCGGAGAGCAGCAAATCACTGGCTGAGCGGAAGTAAAGCGGTGACTGGGGAGGAAATTTTACAATTGTTTCTCTTAGAACATTTTTATAATGGCATGGAACAGCAAGGGAAGGAATGGCTGCGAGACAGGCGGCCTTCTACCTTAGAAGAAGCAGCCAAATTGGCCGATGAACATTATGACTCCCGTCTTCACGAACCCATGAACTACCGAGCTCCAGCACGGGTCGAACCCAGAGAGGTTTACCGTGCACCCCCTCGTGCTGAATTCCGAGCCCCGGTGCCCACAGGGCCCGTCCGACACTCAGGACCACCCAATAACAGCTCTGAGCGTCCCAGACCGACTTGCCACCGATGCAAGCAACCAGGGCATTTCATGGCTAGCTGCCCCCTTAATACGCACCAGACACCCAGGAATTACAATTACCCCTCTGGGTCCTATCGTCCGGCCCGGGCCCTCTGTGTTAACCAAGAGGCCCCTATGGAGGGATATGTGGGGCCGCTTCACGAGGCAGACCCTGTATATGCTGCCTCAGATAACCGCCAGCACCATCGGCAGAGGGTATGGCTCGAGGGGCGATCTACCGAGGGATTGCGAGACACAGGGGCTACTATCACGCTGGTACAGAGTCATTTGGTGCCAGAGCACAAGCGATCCGGACAGACTGTGGCCATTAGAGTGGCGGGGGGGATGTGTACAAAATTCCAACAGCTAAAGTGCATCTTGATTGGGAAGCGGGAAAGGGGGCTGTGAACGTGGGCCTAATGGATAATTTACCTGCCGAAGTACTACTGGGCAACGATTTGGGCCCCATGACTTCTGCCTATGCTCCAGTATGCAACAACGAGGCGGACCCAGTGACTACACGGGCCCAAGCCCGGACGGAGCTAGAGCTCTCACCAGTGCGGGAGACACAGGTAAGACCTACCCCGACCTTGCCTGACAGGTTAGGCCCCATACCCTGGGACACCCCAGATGCTTTCGAGGCAGAGTCTAAGACTGACCCAACCTTACAAAAGTACCGGGAACGAGCAGAGACCAGAGGGGGCGGGGCAGATAACGAAACATTCTTATGGGAAAAAGGGAAACTATACCACTGGACAGAGAAAAGGGGACAGCGTAGGCGACAGCTGGTAGTGCCCCACAAATACCGTCAAGAAATCCTCAAAATAGGCCACGACATCCCCTTAGCAGGCCACCTAGCCGTAACCCGTACCCTACACCGCATTACTCACACGTTCTTTTGGCCAGGGGTGCACACTGACGTTAGAACTTACTGTAACACCTGCGATGTGTGTCAACGAGTAGGAAGGCGAGGCGATCACCCTATAGCCCATCTAGTAAATATGCCCATTGTAGAGGAACCCTTCAGCCGGGTTGCTATTGACCTAGTGGGACCACTGGCTACCCCTAGTCCCTCCGGTAAGCGCTACATTCTTACCGTAGTGGACTACGCTACCAGGTACCCAGAGGCTGTCGCCCTATCCAACATACAAGCGGATACGGTAGCGAATGCACTAGTACAGGTGTTCTCCCGGGTAGGATTTCCAAAAGAAATCCTATCCGACCGAGGCACCCAATTTACGGCTGAATTGACCCAACAACTCTGGCAGGTTTGCAAAATGAAGTCCCTCCTGAGCTCCCCATACCACCCCCAGACAAACGGGCTGTGTGAGAGGTTCAATGGGACCCTCAAGCAAATGCTCAAGATGTTCACTCAGGAATACCGAGACTGGGAACGCTTCCTGCCGCACCTCCTATTTGCTTATCGGGAGGTGCCCCAGGAAACGACAGGGTTCTCTCCCTTCGAGTTGCTCTACGGAAGAAAGGTACGGGGACCCCTAAACCTGATCCGGGAGCACTGGGAGGGAGAGATGGAGGCTGACGGTGTCCCCATTGTGCCATACGTGCTGGAACAAATCCGTGCGGGCTAATCTCCAGTTGGCCCAGAGAAGACAGAAAGTATGGTACGATCGGGGGGGCCCGAAAGAGAATCTTCACCATAGGACAAAAGGTGTTAGTACTTAAGCCGGTGAAGACAGACAAATTGCAGGCGTCCTGGCAGGGTCCCTACCAGATCGTAGAGAAAAGGGGAGACACCACTTATGTGATAGCTAGCTGCCATGACAACAATCTTAGAAAGAAACATGCTTAAGGAATATTTTGAGCGACCAGAGAACGTGACGGCCGTATGTTGTTCCCCTCAGGAAGACCCCGACAGTTTACCCATTCCAGACCTATTAGAAAAGAGTCTCCCCACAGGTATAGTGGCGCAGGTTCAGATAGGGGACCGACTTAGCCCCACTGAAAGGGAGCAGCTCAACCAACTCCTCCAGTCCAAACACCTCACCTTCTCCCTGAAGCCAGGGTACACTACTTTAACCACCCACCAGGTAGATACTCCGGGACAAGCTCCCTTGCGCCAGGCTCCGTACCGAATCCCCGAAGCAGTTAGGACAGGAATGAAGAAGGAGATCGATGAGATGCTCCAGCTCAGGGTAATTGAGCCCTCCAATAGTCCCTGGGCCTCCCCAGTTGTCTTGGTGCCCAAGAAAGATGGGACCACCCGGTTCTGCGTAGACTATCGGAGGCTCAATGAAAACACCATGACGGACGCTTACCCTATGCCCAGGGTAGACGAGCTACTCGATCGTATAGCCAGGGGAAATTACCTGACCACTATTGACCTCTGCAAAGGTTACTGGCAGATTCCCCTGGCCCCGGAGGCTATCCCCAAGTCGGCATTCGTCACCCCATTCGGCTTATATCAGTTTAGGGTAATGCCGTTTGGGATGAAGAATGCCCCAGCTACATTCCAGCGCTTGGTGGATAGGCTCCTGGATGGCTTCCAGAGTTTTGCTTGCGCCTACCTGGACGACATAGTGATCAACAGTGAGTCCTGGGAGGACCACTTAGCTCATGTCGGAATGGTTCTGGATCAGATCCGGGCTGCTGGCCTGACTCTGAATCCAGAAAAATGCCACTTTGGGATGGCCGAGGTACAGTACCTGGGTCACCGGGTGGGGTGTGGAAAGCAGCGACCAGAGCCGGCCAAAATAGAAGCTGTCGCCAATTGGCCCACCCCCATCACTAAGACTCAGGTCCTAGCCTTCCTGGGCACGGCAGGGTACTATAGACGGTTCGTACCAGACTACAGCACACTTGCCAAACCCCTGACTGACTTGACCAAGAAGAACTTACCTCGACAGGTCCTGTGGTCTCCCCACTGTGAAACGGCTTTCCAGGCTCTCAAAAATGCTCTAATTAACGCTCCTGTCTTGGCGGCCCCAGCCCTTAACAAACGTTTTATCGTCCATACAGATGCTTCCATGTTCGGGCTGGGAGCCGTCCTCAGCCAAGTAGGCGAAGATGGAGGGGAGCATCCAGTTGCCTACATCAGCCGGAAGCTCCTGCCCCGCGAAGTCAGCTATGCAGCGGTCGAAAAGGAGTGTTTGGCTTTGGTGTGGGCATTAAAGAAATTGACTCCCTATTTATATGGTCAGGAGTTCACTCTGGTCACCGACCATAACCCGTTGGTGTGGCTGAACCAGGTCTCTGGAGATAACGGCAGGCTATTACGTTGGAGCTTATCGTTGCAACCCTTCAATTTCACCATTACTTACAGACCTGGGAAACAGAATGGCAACGCCGACGGGTTGCCCAGACAAACCGACCTCAGCCCCGCATAACCAGCGGTCTGGACAGCCTTAGTCTGCCCCGAAAAGGGGTCAGACCGTGTCTGCCAGAGTGTTCCACAGAAAGGGAGCACTGTTACAGAAGCATTAGTTATTTTGTTGTGAAGAGCTTATTTCCCAGCAGCAATGCCTGAACCAGCAAGCCAGCGCCTAAGAAGGGCTCCAAGAAAACTGTAACAAGTATCATTTCATAAAGAGTTAACTTTTTTTTTTCAGCTTTTAGAAACTATTGCCTAAATACACGTTTACTGGCCTCAGCTCTAAGTTTAGTGATAACCAATCCCATTGTCTAATCACCTCTGGAGCCAGACTGCTAATTGATAAGATGAACTTGTAAACTTGTTATCTTAAGTACTGTAATCCTATTGTGGCCTGTCAAAGGACAGTGCTCTCTATCTAAATGTGTGATGGGGGATTTTGTGCTTCCCCCCTCTCCCCCTGGGAGTGCCCTGTGTGCATGTAACCTTAATAAAAAGCAGGCTGGGCATCCCAGTCCTGAGTTCTTGTTTGACCCTCAATCGCAGCGTTGACTCGTTTTTGTGGGCAGAAGGGTATCCTAGCTGTACTGCAGCTAAGGGAGATTATTCTATTTTTGCGAGACTCATATAGAATACTATGGAAAGCAGCTTCTCCCCTCTTTAGCAATAGGGATCCAGGCTACTAAGCGGTCCATCTCTCAGCGAGACTAAGGGTAACCGTAACACATGGGGATATATTTTGTTAATCAAGTGTTGTTAAATCATTAATCCATATGTTGACATTGGGTTAATGTTATCAATTGTTCTAGTATAATTCATGTGTGATATTTAATAAGCGATTAATTTTGAGTTGAGGTTAATTTATAGAAATATTGTGTCCATAATACTAAAGGTACCTTTAATTCATTTTGTGTTAAGGTTAATTTATAGAAGTATTTCATCCATTCATGGGATAATAGACAATATCTATTGAATAGTAATTAATCTAAATATCCCTATAGCCTGCTTTATATTTTAATATTGTATTGATAAATTGATAGATATAACTGGTCATAGGTGATATTCAGTTACTACATAAATATAATCAATGTGTATATAAAGATTAACTGATCAGAATTGAGGAATATTTTATATTGAGATTAAATATTAATGTTTAATAATAATATTGTCAAATTAATAGATATCTCAATAGTGCTGTTTTGGGGTACACAACAGAGATTTAACATCTTACTGGAGTGTATTGACAAAATTCTGCTACATTAATTGTAGATATCGCTGACAAAAGTTTTACACTGCTGTTAATTATTAATATTCATAATTACAATACGTAACACATTGGTGGCAACTGCTGCTGATAAAATACACCAACATTACTGGAGGACACTCCTGAGACGTATGAACACCATTCACACCTGAGACCTTGTAACACTAATGAGTCACATGACACCGGGGAGGGAAAATGGCTAATTGGGCCCAATTTGGACATTTCCACTTAGGGGTGTACTCACTTTTTTTGCCAACGGTTTAGACATTACTGTCTGTGTGTTGAGTTATTTTGAGGGGACAGCAAATTTACACTGTTATACAGGCTGTACACTCACTACTTTACATTGTAGCAAAGTGTCATTTCTTCAGTGTTGTCACATGAAAATATATAATAAAATATTTACAAAAATATGAGGGGTGTACTCACTTTTGTGGGATACTGTATATATATATATATATATATATATATATATATATATATATATATATATATATATATATATATATATATATATGAATATCTATTTATATACATAGAACATATTCCCCTATGTGCAGAACATTGGAATGTGAACTATTTACAGTAAATGCATAGTTAACCCCTTTATTATATATGAATATTGCATAAATATGATTTTACATTTTTCCAGCTACTTAACTGCAAAGGGCTCCAATGCATATTTATATATATATATATACACACACACAGGTTAAACTCAAAAAATTAGAATATTGTGCAAAAGTTAATTTATTTCACTAATGCAACTTAAAAGGTGAAACTAATATATGAGATAGACTCATTACATGCAAAGCAAGATAGTTCAAGCCGTGATTTGTCATAATTGTGATGATTAGCTCATGAAAACCCCAAATCCACAATCTCAGAAAAAAAAGGGTTCCTGAGCCTTTAAATGGTCTCTCAGTCTGGTTCAGTAGGAATCACAATCATGGGAAAGACTGCTGACCTGACAGTTGTGCAGAAAACCATCATTGACACCCCCCATAAGGAGGGAAAGCCTCAAAAGGTAATTGCTAAAGAAGTTGGATGTTCCCAAAGTGCTGTATCAAAGTACATTAATAGAAAGTTACATGGAAGGGAAAAGTGTGGAAGAAAAAGGTGCACAAGCAGCAGGGATGACCGCAGCCTGGAGAGGATTGTCAGGAAAAAGCCATTCAAAAGTGTTGGGGACTTTCACAAGGAGTGGACTTAGGCTGGAGTGCATCAAGAGCCACCACACACAGATGGATCCTGGACATGGGCTTCAAATGTCGTATTCCTCTTGTCAAGCCACTCCTGAACAACAAACAACATCAGAAGAGTCTTTCCTGGGCTAAAGAAAAACAGACCTGGTCTGTTGCTCAGTGGTCCAAAGTCCTCTTTTTCTGATGAGAGCAAATTTTGCATCTCATTTGGAAACCAAGGACCCAGAGTATGGGGGAAGAATGGAGAGGCACACACTGCAAGATGCTTGAAGTCCAGTGTATGGTTTCCACAGTCTGTGTTGATTTGGGGAGCCATGTCATCTGCTGGTGTTGGTCCACTGTGCTTCATTAAGTCCAGGGTCAATGCAGCCGTCTACCAGGAGATTTTGGAGCACTTCATGCTTCCTTCCTAGGACGAGCTCTATGGGGATGCTGACTTCATTTTCCAACAGGACTTGGCACCTGCCCACACTGCCAAAAGCACCAAAACCTGGTTCAATGACCGTGGGATTACTGTGCTTGATTGGCCAGCAAACTCGCCTGACCTGAACCTCATAGAGAATCTATGGGGCATTGCCAAGAGAAAGATGAGACATGAGACCGAACAATGCATAAGAGCTGAAGGCCACTACTGAAGCATTATGGTCTTCCATAACACCTCAGCAGTGCCACAGGCTGATAGCTTCCATGCCACATCGCATTGAGGCAGTAAATGCTGCAAAAGGGACCCAAACCAAGTACTGAGTACATACAGTATGCATGCTTATACTTTTCAGAGGTCCGATATTGTTCTATGTACAATCCTTGTTTTATTGATTGCATGTAATATTCTAATTTTGGGGTTTTCATGAGCTGTAAGCCATAATCATCACAATTATGACAAATCATGGCTTGAACTATCTTGCTTTGCATGTTATGAGTCTATCTCATATATTAGTTTAACCTTTTAAGTTGCATTAGTGAAATAAATTAACTTTTGCACAATATTCTAATTTTTTGAGTTTCACCTGTATATATATATATATATATATATATATATATATATATATATATATATATGTGTGTGTGTGTGTACATATGTATTTATGTTTTTATATGTGTATATATGTCTGTAAATACATATATACACATATAAATACATATGTACACACATATATAAACATACATATTTAGCCATGTATATGTAGCCCTTTCTATAAAAAAACACAGGAAAGGAAAGAGGTGCCGTATATGTGAATTGGTATAACCAGCTTTATATATACACACAGGAGACACAGGGCACTCACGTTGTATGAAGGCACTCTCTTGTGCCGGTAGGAGCAGGCTGGTTGTTTGCAGCAGACCAGCTAGCTGAACACAGGCAATGACCAGGATACCTTGATGCAGTCACCCACAGGTGGATAACAGGACTCTCAAATTAGAGAGACAGCAGCAAAGATGAGACTAGGAAGGCAATACCAAATCTTCCCTAGGTAGCGTAGTATATAATGCACACAGCAATGAGAGTTTAAAACTATCAAAATTGTTTAATAAAATACATATAAAACAAAGTTAAAAACAACTCATGCGTAAGTTGTGCATAAGTACAATAAATACAACGCATTTCATGGAACAAACCATTTCATCAGGCATAAAAACATAGTATAAGAATGTCCCTTATATAAGGCTACGCTACCAAACTCTGTTTGTGTACAACCCTCCCCCTTCAATTAGCACACAGGCCAATCAAAGAACCCTTTGTCTCATGAGTATATTGTTGTCACACCTGCATCCTATGAAACCTAAAGTGTAATACCTATTTCTGCATTTTTTTGTTTACAAGCCTCAGGGTTTCAGTGTATAAAATGCATTTATAATCATAAACCCTGTAAAACCAAACAAGAAAGTGATCGCACCAGTCATATGTATACATCAATGTTTATAAATAATAAGCAGAGAGTGCTGCGCACCCATATTTAATATAAGCGTATCTAAGGTCGTAATTATACACAGTACCTATGTATAACCATATATATATATACATAGGTACTGTGTATAATTACGACCCTACGTCAGCTAGGATTAGTACATTATTCACCATTGGCTATCAGGTCGACACACACTAGTCCCAGATATGGGTTTGTCTGGAGCTAGCTTGGGGATTGGTTAATCAGCTCACCAAGCGGTCCCATAGGGAAATCCTGTTGGTGACGCAGGAAGTTCACTGATCTAGTTTAGCGCATCGAGACACCAACATGGACGTTTAGAAAATCACTGGAGTATGTTACATAATTTCACTGGAAATGAATATATGTATAAAGATCCGCTTATAATAAATATGGGTGCGCAGCTTATTATTTATAAACATTGATGTATACATATGACTGGTGTGATCACTTTCTTGTTGAGTTTTATAGGGTTTATGATTATAAATGCATTTTATACACTGAAACCCTGAGGCTTGTAAACAAAAAAATGCAGAAATAGGTATTACACTTTAGGTTTCATAGGATGCAGGTGTGACAACAATATACTCATGAGACGAAGGGTTCTTTGATTGGCCTGTGTGCTAATTGAAGGGGGAGGGTTGGACACAAGCAGAGTTTGGTAGCGTAGCCTTATATAAGGGACATTCTTATACTATGTTTTTATGCCTGATGAAACGGTTTGTTCCGTGAAACGCGTTGTATTTATTGTACTTATGCACAACTTAAGCATGAGTTGTTTTTTACTTTGTTTTATATATATTTTATTAAACAATTTTGATAGTTTTAAACTCTAATTGCTGTGTGCATTATATACTACGCTACCTAGGGAAGGTTTGGTATTGCCTTCCTAGTCTCATCTTTGCGGCTGTCTCTCTAATTTGAGTCCTGTTATCCACCTGTGGGGTGACTGCACCAAGGTATCCTGATCATTGCCTGTGTTCAGCTAGCTGGTCTGCTGCAAAAAAACAGCCTGCTCCTACCGGCACAAGAGAGTGCCTTCATACAACGTGAGTGCCCTGTGTCTCCTGTGTGTATATATAAAGCTGGTTATACCGATTCACACATACGGTGCCTCTTTCCTTTCCTGTGTTTTTTATAGAATTGTCTCATCACCTTTGGTGAAGTCAGAGTACTGCCTGTTCTAAGTGGACGTCATGCAAGTCCTTATATTAAAGATCAACACCATCACATACAGATCTTTTTTTTTGGGACTTACCTAATATACTGATATACCAATGGACTGGTTTTGTATGATCACTTTATTATATAATTGATGGGTCTTTAGTTGTACTGACCCAACCTAGCATTTGCATTTTTTATCTTGAATGTATATGTGTGCTATATATATCACTGTGTGGTTATTCGCTCAATAAGAGTTTCCAGCCATTGTATTGACATCCATAGTGAGTACATATATATATATATATAATAAGAAAAAATAAGAAAAAGGCTTGCACTCACTGGATTTGTGACAAAGTGATTTAATTAGCACATCAAAGCACTTTGTCTCAAATCCAGCGAGTGCAAGCCTTTTTCTTATTTTCTTATTACATTTGCCTGCACCCTGGTGGATGTTATTTGAGTGGGAGTGCGCTCTTTCTGTTATATTGTGTATATACACACATACACATATATATATTTCTACTTATTTCAGATTCATTGTATGGCATCTATTCATTTTTAACCAGTTTGGCTACTTGCTATAGCGCCTCCTATAGGAATTTAAGATTCCTTACTTTTTGATAGGTAGCCCTTTGTCTGCCTTTTTTTTTTTTAACACCAGAGACCTCATAACATTTGTGTGCAATATTTTTTTAAATAATTTCTATTAGACAGTGTTATTCTGAGTGTAACTGTACTTTTCCATGTATTTTTTATGTGTTTTGTGAAACTTTTTAGTTTTGCATAACAGTTAACCAGAGCTCTGAGGTTGCAGTAGTCATTCTAGTGTAAATCACAATTGCGCTCACCCGTTCACATTTACTTTCAACTTGTAATATCAGTGCTACACCCGACCCGCGCAAACAGCCGCCATAAACTTAATATCGCCCGCACAAAACAGCACACCACTTGTAAAATAGCCTTAAATGCACATTGTAGACATATTTGTTGTGTTTCATCAGAAAGAAGGAATTTCAAAATAAATCCCTTTTGTAATGTATTTTAGTAATTCTAACAGAGGTGTAGCAATAGTACTGTAGGAATCTAGTATTAGTAGGAATTACATAGCTGATACTCCTGCATTAGTATCAGTTACATTTATTCAGCATTTACCTAAAGGGACATATAACAGCAAGTGACGCAGAAGCTGTGTTAGACTATGGTCCCCATTTATCAAGCTGCGTATTCAGCTCTAGGGGCCCATTGCTGCAAGCTCATCAGACCACAGCTTCCTAACCGGCACGCTAGCTATTAGCTGCTGGATAAAATCACCACGTGTACCTTCGCCCTGGGGTGATTAACAACCCTTTACTCTCGCACCATTGGGCTAGTGCAAGCAGGGAATAGCATTGCACAAGCAAACGTTTGTGTAATGTTAAATACATACAGTGTATTGCAGCATTCTGCAATCCTGGGCGGACAGGTTCACGTGAGTAAACACTGTCTGTCCAGCAGTTGATAAATTCTGTTATGCTGGCCTATGTGTTTAACTGCACACAGGGGTTGAACACATATTGAGGCTCCAACTCTGTGTTTAACCCTCACCAGTGGGTTAAATACATAGTTAAATTCCAAGTTGGAGCCATAGGCACTGCAGCTGTCAAGCTGAAAACAACCTGTGATTGGAGGGTTATGGAACTGCCATGGTTTCCTGATTGGGATCAGCAGTTCTTTGGGGTTCCCGGGCAATACTATGGGGTCATTTCCAATCTTGAATTAATTTATTGTTTAATATCAGAAACATAATATCAGAACAGCACCGTTATTTAAAGATAATGGCTTTCAATCACCAGCCAGAATCAATACACAGATTACAAAATACATCAGTCTCCTCTCTCTCCCTCGCTGCTTCTTTTGTCCTCACAAGTAACTTGCCCCTATCAGTGAGAGATTCCTTTTATAGAGGGTTATTGGGTTAATTTAGTACATGTGTGTTTTGTGTTTGTTTTTGCAATTGATTAGAACAGTGTTTATTTTTTATTGTCATTTGCTGGTAAGTATACAGTGGGATTGATACAGTGGGTATTGAAAATAATCACCCCCTTGAAAATAATCACATTTTGTTGCTTTGAAGCCTGAAATAAAGACAGACACAGTTTTTGTTTATCCAGTTGTAATTATAGTGAAACTTATAACATCCAAAGTGAAAGATATAACACCAACATGTCAGGCAAAAATAAAGACAATTCAAAAACAGAATCACTGAGTTAGAAAAAGGATCACCCCCTTGTATCAGTATTTTGTTGAACCCCCTTTTGCTTTAATTACAGCCTTTAGTCTGTTGGGATTTGTCTCTACTAACTTTGCACATCTAGATGGTGCAATATTTGCCCACTCTCCTTTGCAGAACTGCTCCAGTTCCGTTACATTTGATGGTGAACGTTTGTGTATTGCAGTCTTCAAGTCACGCCACAGATATTCAATGGGCTTTAAGTCTGGGCTCTGACTAGGCCATGCAAGGACATTCACCTTTTTCTCCTTTAACCACTGTGTGGTCATTTTTGCTGTGTGCTTTGGGTCATTGTCATGTTGGTAAACCTTCTTCCCATTGACAACTTCCTGGCAGCGGGCAGCAGATTTTTCTCAAGGATTTGACAGTATTTTGCCCCATCCATTATTCCTTCTATCCTGACAAGTGCTCCAGTGCCTGCTGCAGAGAAACACCCCCATAACAGGATATTACCACCTCCATGCCTTACTGTAGGTATGGTGTTATTTGGATGGTGAGCTGTACTGGATTTCCTCCAGATATATTGTTTGGTGTTGAGGCCAAAAAATTCAGTTTTAGTCTCACCTGACCATAACACTTTTTTGTTAACACCTTTTGTCACTTCAGAATCTCCTAGGTGTGTTATGGCAAAGTTCATGACTGCATGTGGCCTGTCTTGAGGAGTGACTTTTTTCTTGCAACCCTCCCATACAGGCCACATTTGTGGAGACTTTGTGATATTGCTGTCACATGCACACAATGACCACTCTTTGTCATAAATTCCTGCAACTGCTTCAGAGTTGCTGTGGGCCTCTTGGTAGCCTCTCTGACCAGTTTGCTCCTGGCTCTTTCATCCAATTTGGAGCGACGTCCTGATCCAGAGAGGGTCTGTTTTGTACCAAATACCTTCCACTTCTTAATAATAGACTTCGCTGTGCTTCTAGGCATTGATAAAGCCTTTGATATTTTCTTGTATCCATCTCCTGACTTGTGCCTGTCCACAACATTATCCCTGAGATCTTTTGACAGTGCCTTGCCACCCATAGTTGATTGTTTGCTTCAGTTGCACTACCAGGGACTGAGATGCTCCAGGAAAGCTATTTTCATGCTGAGCTAATCAATATGCCTACAGCTGATCATAGTTGAGTTTACAAGTAATTTTAGGAGGGGGTGATCCTTTTCCCAACTCAGTGATTCTGTTTTTGAATTGTCTTTATTTTTTCCTTACATGTTAGTGTTATATCTTTCACTTGGATGTTATAAGATGCACTGAAGGTAAACAAAAACTGTGTCTGTCTTTATTTCAGGCTGCAAAGCAACAAAATGTAATTATTTTTAATTTTGCAATAGTGTCACTACAGTTGTGTACTTCTACAGAGTATCTATAGTTTTGTACTGCTACAGTGTACCTATAGTTTTGTACTGCTACAGTGTACCTATAGTTTTGTACTGCTACAGTGTATCTAGTCTTGTACTACTACAGTGTATCTATACCTTTGTATTGCTACAGTGTATCTATAGTCTTGTACTGCTACAGTGTAGCTATAGTTTTGTACTGCTACAGTGTAGCTATAGTTTTGTACTGCTACAGTGTATCTATAGTCTTGTACTGCTACAGTGTAGCTATAGTTTTGTACTGCTACAGTGTAGCTATAGTTTTGTACTGCTACAGTGTACCTATAGTTTTGTACTGCTACAGTGTACCTATAGTTTTGTACTGCTACAGTGTACCTATAGTTTTGTACTGCTACAGTGTATCTATAGTTTGTATTGCTACAGTGTATCTAGTCTTGTACTACTACAGTGTATCTATACCTTTGTATTGCTACAGTGTATCTATAGTCTTGTACTGCTACAGTGTAGCTATAGTCTTGTACTGCTACAGTGTAGCTATAGTTTTGTACTGCTACAGTGTAGCTATAGTTTTGTACTGCTACAGTGTACCTATAGTTTTGTACTGCTACAGTGTACCTATAGTTTTGTACTGCTACAGTGTACCTATAGTTTTGTACTGCTACAGTGTATCTATAGTTTGTATTGCTACAGTGTATCTAGTCTTGTACTACTACAGTGTATCTATACCTTTGTATTGCTACAGTGTATCTATAGTCTTGTACTGCTACAGTGTAGCTATAGTTTTGTACTGCTACAGTGTAGCTATAGTTTTGTACTGCTACAGTGTAGCTATAGTTTTTTATTGCTACAGTGTAGCTATAGCTTGTACTGCTACAGTGTATCTATAGTTTGTACTGCTACAGTGTATCTATAGACTTTGTGATATTGCTGTCACATGCACACAATGACCACTCTTTGTCATAAATTCCTGCAACTGCTTCAGAGTTGCTGTGGGCCTCTTGGTAGCCTCTCTGACCAGTTTTCTCCTGGCTCTTTCATCCAATTTGGAGCGACGTCCTGATCCAGAGAGGGTCTGTTTTGTACCAAATACCTTCCACTTCTTAATAATAGACTTCGCTGTGCTTCTAGGCATTGATAAAGCCTTTGATATTTTCTTGTATCCATCTCCTGACTTGTGCCTGTCCACAACATTATCCCTGAGATCTTTTGACAGTGCCTTGCCACCCATAGTTGATTGTTTGCTTCAGTTGCACTACCAGGGACTGAGATGCTCCAGGAAAGCTATTTTCATGCTGAGCTAATCAATATGCCTACAGCTGATCATAGTTGAGTTTACAAGTAATTTTAGGAGGGGGTGATCCTTTTCCCAACTCAGTGATTCTGTTTTTGAATTGTCTTTATTTTTTCCTTACATGTTAGTGTTATATCTTTCACTTGGATGTTATAAGATGCACTGAAGGTAAACAAAAACTGTGTCTGTCTTTATTTCAGGCTGCAAAGCAACAAAATGTAATTATTTTTAATTTTGCAATAGTGTCACTACAGTTGTGTACTTCTACAGAGTATCTATAGTTTTGTACTGCTACAGTGTACCTATAGTTTTGTACTGCTACAGTGTACCTATAGTTTTGTACTGCTACAGTGTACCTATAGTTTTGTACTGCTACAGTGTACCTATAGTTTTGTACTGCTACAGTGTATCTAGTCTTGTACTACTACAGTGTATCTATACCTTTGTATTGCTACAGTGTATCTATAGTCTTGTACTGCTACAGTGTAGCTATAGTTTTGTACTGCTACAGTGTAGCTATAGTTTTGTACTGCTACAGTGTATCTATAGTCTTGTACTGCTACAGTGTAGCTATAGTTTTGTACTGCTACAGTGTAGCTATAGTTTTGTACTGCTACAGTGTACCTATAGTTTTGTACTGCTACAGTGTACCTATAGTTTTGTACTGCTACAGTGTACCTATAGTTTTGTACTGCTACAGTGTATCTATAGTTTGTATTGCTACAGTGTATCTAGTCTTGTACTACTACAGTGTATCTATACCTTTGTATTGCTACAGTGTATCTATAGTCTTGTACTGCTACAGTGTAGCTATAGTCTTGTACTGCTACAGTGTAGCTATAGTTTTGTACTGCTACAGTGTAGCTATAGTTTTGTACTGCTACAGTGTACCTATAGTTTTGTACTGCTGCAGTGTACCTATAGTTTTGTACTGCTACAGTGTACCTATAGTTTTGTACTGCTACAGTGTATCTATAGTTTGTATTGCTACAGTGTATCTAGTCTTGTACTACTACAGTGTATCTATACCTTTGTATTGCTACAGTGTATCTATAGTCTTGTACTGCTACAGTGTAGCTATAGTTTTGTACTGCTACAGTGTAGCTATAGTTTTGTACTGCTACAGTGTAGCTATAGTTTTTTATTGCTACAGTGTAGCTATAGCTTGTACTGCTACAGTGTATCTATAGTTTGTACTGCTACAGTGTATCTATAGTCTTGTACTGTTACAGTGTATCTATAGTTTTTACTGCTACAGTGTATCTATAGTTTTGTACTAGTATAGTGTATCTATAGTTTGTACTGCTACAGTGTATCTATAGTTTTGTACTTCTACAGTGTATCTATAGTCTTATATTGTTACAGTGTATCTATAGTTTGTACTGCTACAGTGTATCTATAGTTTTGTACTGCTACACAGTATCTGTATATTTTTACTGCTACAGTGTATCTATAGTTTTGTACTGCTACGGTGTACAGTATCTATAGTTTGTGCTGCTACAGAGTATCTATAGTTGTGTACTGCTATAGTGTAGCTATAGAGAAGCACACACATTTGCAGGCACTGCTAGGTTAGTGAAAAATAAAAATCCATTTATTACAAAACATTAAAATATTGAGCACCCAGACAAGGTACAAACAAAAAAGGACTGTCCTTTTTTTTTTTTGTACCTTGTCTGGGTGCTAATATTTTAATGTTTTGTAATAAATGGATTTTTATTTTTCACTAACCTAGCAGTGCCTGCAAATTTGTGTGCTTCTCTATGATACTTTTGGCCTGATCTCCCGCCTGCTACGGCACTCTGGGTGTGTAGGAAAGCAGACTTTTCTTGTTTTTCACATTTGTTGTCCCTGCTACGACCAGTGGTTTTGACCATGTTCCGGATCCTCCCCTGTTGTAGTGTAGCTATAGTTTGTACAGCTACAGTGTATCTATAGTTTTGTACAGCTACAGTGTACAGTATCTATAGTTTGTGCTGCTACAGAGTATCTATAGTTTTGTACTGCTATAGTGTAGCTATAGTTTGTACAGCTACAGTGTATCTATAGCTTTTGTTTTATGCATTGTATAGGAGCAACTGTCTGATTTCTTATATAATTAATTGGTGATTGTTTATTATCCAGTAAAGTGTATATCTCAGCCATATTTTCAGGAATAAACCTATTTTTCTCTTCAGAACTTTCCATCATCATACTGGAATTTTTCCTACATACACGTTGCAGCAGTAAATTAGAATCAAGTTGCAGATGCCTTTGGTGGTTTGTTTTTGTCATTATCACATACCTGTGTGTATTCCAGCTCTGAGCTGGAGCCTCTCCCTTGGCATGTGTGGTATAATCACTTGCCGAACTGCAGCCACCAGGTCAAGAGACATTTTTGCAATTTCATCTGCGTGTTTCTCATTACTCCTCTCCGGTAGCCCACTGACTACCATGTAGGCATCTCCGATTGTTTCAACCTAATAAAGGTAAATGAGCATGACATTAGAAATATATGTAACACAGTATTGTATTTAGTATTTGTGCTGCCATAGGCACAGGGAAATTGACTGCCCCCAACCACCAAACCCTTACAATTTTAGCTCATATTTCTAATGCCCAGATTCTGTTTGTTTTTCCTTCACAAAATGCAGCCTGCCCATTCAGGGCTAGATTACAAGTGGAGTGCAAAATTATCTCGCGCCCGCAAACAGGCAAATTTGCCCATTTGCGGGCAAGTAATAATTAACCAGCCATTACAAGTGGCTGGTTATTGCTACCACGAGCTTGTAGTAGCAATTCGCACTTATAAAATTAACCAGAGATCAGATTTCTGGTTAATTTTATAAATGTCCACCAAATGCCCCAATGTGATATATTTTATAACAAAATAAAGATAGTAGCATTTTTATTTTTTTATAAAATAACAGCAAAAAGCAGTTATATGAGGTTAAAAGTGGCGGGGTATTAGAAAAAAAAACGGCACTGAAAAGTGCTTTACATTGCAGTCTATGGGAACTGCGTGTTCCCTGTAAATGTATATTTATATGCTTATATAGATATATAGTTATGTGTTAATACGTGTAAATACACATATTAATATGTATCTTTATAATCATATACCTATATATTTACAAATGCTGCCATCGCTACGCTACATACCCCCTTTGCTGCGCTAGGATCTCATGCCGTGTCTGACGGTTTGAGAACAATGCTCCCATTGGGGCCTATGGAAGTACTCTCTTGTGAGCGCAATGCTTTTTAAGCAATGCGAATGCAAGCTAGTGTTTGCATTTTGCTCAACTTGTAATACCAGCACACATTAGCGTGTTAGCTATTAAAGGTAAGGTGCAATGCGAACGCGACCTCACGTTCGCATTGCGCTCACGAAAGCGAGCTCCCATAGACTCCAATAGGAGCTTCGTTCTCATAGCCTGAGACACGGCAGAGAACCTAGTGCAGCGAAGGGAGTAAGTGGCGCAGCGATGGGCAGCATTTGTAAATATATATGTATATAAGAATATAAATACAGGTAGCCCTCAGTTTATGCCGGGGTTAGGTTCCAGAAGGAATGGTTGTAAATCAAAACCGTTGTAAATTGAAACCCAGTTTATAATGTAAGTCAATGGGAAATGAGGGAGATAGGTTCCAGGCCCCTCTCAAAATTGTCATAAGTAACACCTAATACATTATTTTTAAAGCTTTGAAATGAAGACTTTAAATGCTAAACAGCATTATAAACCTATTAAAATAATCACACAACACAGAATATATAATTAAACTGAGTTAAATTAACAAAAACATTTGCTAAACAGCATTATAAACCTAATAAAATAATCACACAACACATACTTCACTTGCATTTTTCAGCAAACAGTTCTTTCTATGCATTCCAATCTGGTCTGATTTATAGACAGGAAGATCTTGTTCCTTTGAAATCTGCTCGATAGCTCAGGTCTGGTTAAACTGATTAATTTCAGCTTGCTTGGCTTTGCTGCAACACAATTGGAAAGCTCCACCTTCTGGCTATTTTAATAAATGCACTGCTTCTCAATGCTTTTCAATAGCAGTCATATGACTGGGAAAAAAGGTTGTTATTCTGAAACGGTGTAAATTGAACCGTTGTAAAACGAGGGCCACTTGTGTACATTTACAGGGAACACACAGTTCTCATAGGGGCCTATCTATCAAGCTCCGAAAGAGTCTTCAGACTCGCCAGAAACACCAGTTATGAAGCAGCGTTCTAAAGACCGCTGCTACATAATCTGTCCGCCTGCTCTGAGCAGGCGGACAGACATCTCCGCAATTCAACCTGATCGAATACAATCAGGTTGAATGACACCCCCTGCTGGCGGCAGATTGGCCGCGATTCTGCAGGGGGCGGCATTGCACCAGCAGCTCTTGTGAGCTGCTGGTGCAATGCTGAATACGGAGAGCGTATTGCTCTCCGTATTCAGAGAGGTCTGGCGGACCTGATCCGCACTGTCGGATCAGGTCTGCTAGACTTTGATAAATAGAGGCCATAGACCGCAATGTAAAGGCACTTTTCAGTGTCGTTTTTTTTTTCTACACCCTGCACATGCCAACTTTAACCCCTAAAAACTGCTTAGTAAATGTAGCCACCAATCAGCAAGCACTACCCAGGTACTGAACCAAAAATGAGCCGGCTCCTATGCTTACATTCCTGCTTTTTCAAATAAAGATAGCAAGAGAATGAAGAAACATTTATAATAGGAGTCAATTAAAAAGTTGATTAAAATTGCATGCTCTAGCTTGGAGGAGGAAGAGGAGGAGACTGTGCATAGGCTGCACCTGTGCATTAGTGCACCTGAGCACCTGTACAGACATCACTCCCCTGCAGTTACACCTTGGCGGTTTGTAGCGCTTGGATCCTTCATGTTAGAAGGAAATTCTGCAGCTGGTTAAAGCCAACACACCAGCTACCCTCCACAGCGTAAACTGATATCATACGCTTAAGATAAAAGACCTTTCTCTGGAGAGACTAATAACCCATTTGAGCATTTTACTGGGTAAACTTACCATAATGAAAGAATAATACCCTGGCTAGCAGCACAAGTGAAGCGCTGACTTTTTTTCTTGATGGAGGAAATGCCGGGCTAACCAGACTTAGCAATCCGCAGCATAACAGCACCAAGAAGCAGCCTGCCTTGAATTATTCCCCCTTGCTAAACTGAAGCGCAGACCCTCACAGCAACTTACCGGCACCTGACCTGCCTCAGGGGCAATCAAGCCCGCTCCCACCCACCGGTGCTGCGTGTGGTGAGCGGATGGATCATTGAGCTCAGCGCTGAGGATAGTGAACCTGGTTTCATTTCCTCCTCTCCTCCCCCGGAACTGCGCGGAGGGATTCGGAGACGGAGGCACTCAGCATACCGGGACCTGCTGAGACCAGCTGGAAGGACACCCCGCTAAGCCCGGTAAGCGTCTAAAGATTGCAAAGAGTTTGAAAGGTTGGGATTCAGAACAAACTTTCTTTTTTGCTCCATACCCAACTTCAACTTGAAGCACAAGGAACATATTGGGGTAAGGGGGAATAATCTGTGTCTTTTTACCTGATCCATACTTGGCAAAACTCTGCTCTCTGGCTTATGCTAAAGTTGAAATATTGAAGGCATTTAACTGAAATTGACTTTTCTATCCTACAAGTTTTGCTGCTTAAAAAAAAAAAGAAAAAAAAAAAAAAACCTGCTTAAGAAGTTAAAATCAAGCTACTTTGAGAACAACTTCCCCTTTAATGAATAAAAGGCATAGCAAGGAAGTAAAATTATCTACAAAAACTATAAGAACTCTTTTATATCTTTGCCTTGATAACGGACTAAAGTATGCTTAAAAGCTAGATTCATATGTAACTGGCTTAAGAACTACCTTTTGTATTTATTAATCTCAGTAAGAACTGCAGCAAGGCTTTTTGGCCTATAGGAACTTAGATTGTTTTTTAAATCAGGAACTGGGTATTACTTTAATATCTAAAAATTAAGTATCTGTGCAGCCTTTTTTTTCTATCTTTATAACATGATATATTTTCTACTTATTGGCAAACATAGAACCCATTCTTTCCAGTGAGTCTGTTAACCTCACTAAAAAGGGAATTTGTATTACTCTTTAGAAAAAATACCAGAATTTGTTACAACTTATAATAATTGTATAATTGAATGGCTTATCCCTGTTATTGTAGTCACTAAATTTCTTTACTAGATATTTAAAGGAAAAACTATAGAAGTGAGATTTATAGGGGTGATATATAATTTACAAATAGTCTGTATTTTAACTAATTGAGAGCCTAAAGGGCCAGAAATCTGTCACATTATAAACCATAGCACCTGTAAGAATACTGATACAATAGTTACTCAAAAAATTAAGATCTTGCTGCAGAGGCTGTAATATCTCTTAAAGAACAGATCTATATTAAGCATACAAAGTTGAAATTTAGTATTCCAAAATCGTATAAGCAATTAGAAAAGGCTTCTACATGAGATCTCTGCCTCTTTCTTTGGAGCTAGTGAACTGGCTGTGTTAATTAATAGCTCATGGTTTAATGAGAATCTTTCTTTTCTTTAGCACAGTAGTCTCTATTTACATTCCCTGCCAATTCTGGTCCAAACTCACATAAGAACATATTAATCACCCCTTTTCTTTTTTTATCCCCACACTCACTCCCAGCACTTTTTTTTTTTTTTTTTTTTTTTTTTTCACTCTCAGCACCTCTTTTTTTTTTCACTCTCAGCACCTCCTCTTCTTTTTTTTTTTTTTTTTTTCTCTCACACGCACACACATTGATTGAACCCTTTTGCTTTTCTCTCTCTTTCTGAGTATAAGGACAAATATATCACTTCCCCCACTTGCACTCCCAAGACTAATCCAGGTATGGCAGCAAAATCAAAGGAGCGCAGAACAAAAAACTTAGAGAGCCCTGTAGCACCACACGACTCTATTGCTCAATCACAGAGCATAAGCTCCATAGAATCTCAAAACACACAATCTTTAGTCTCTAGTATCCTAGAGGCCATATCACCTAAATTTGATTCCCTAAAAAATGAAATAAAGCAGGACATCGCATCACTAGCAATAGAAGTGAAACAGTTCGCTGGTAGACTACAAGAAATAGAACAGAGAATTTCTGATCTTGAGGATAAGACAAATATTCAGACCCCAAAAATTGAGGGAAACCAAAAGTTAATAAATAAACTCCAAGCTAAAATAGATGATCTTGAGAATAGGGCAAGGAGGAATAATTTAAGAATTATAGGATACCCAGAATCTGTACAGCAAGAAGATTTAATGAAATTCATGACACTCACACTCCCTCAATTGCTGAACATTCCCCCACCACCTACGCCTTTTCTGATAGAGAGAGTTCACAGATTGGGGAGATCTCCAAATGTCTCTAAACCAAGACCAATTATCGCAAAATTTTTAAATTATCAGGATAAATTGCTGTTTATGCAATATTACAGAAAAAAGCAGCTCTTGGTCTATGAGGGCTCAAAGATATTGTTATTTCAAGATTTCTCTATGGAGATATCTTCTAAGAGAAAGGAGCTCTCCCCAGTCTGTGGAAAAATGCTAAAGGTCGGCTGGCAAGCCACAGTTATCTATCCTGCTAGGCTCAAGGTAACTGTAGAAGGTCAAACTTTTTTTTTTCAAACAGTAGCCGAGGCAGAGAAAAAATTAGCAGAGCATGGGTTTTAACCATCGCTTAGATAAATTTTTTCTATGTTTCTTTTTCTCCCATACCATCAATAAATTCTTGCATATCTACACCATGATATTAATAATAGATAAACTTTTTGTAATTCCAGAGCTGAGGGAGACCTTTATTTCTTTCCTTTTTTCTCCTTATTTATTTATTTATTTATTTATTTTTTATTTTATTTTTTTATTTATTTATTTTTTTTTTTTATTTTTTTTTTTTGTTGTTGCATATCTGCTACTTACACCAATAAATATATACTAGATGGGTAAAAATCTTAGACTCACAACATGGAACATAGGGGGAATTACATCCCCTATTAAACGAAAAATGATTTTATCACACCTACAAAGGATTAATACATCAATAGCATTAATTCAAGAGACACATTTAAATCTAGAGGAATCCATGAAACTTAAATCGACATGGGTGTCAGAAGTAATTTGCGCTCCGACCTCCAATAGAAAAAACGGGGTAGCTATTTTACTAGGAAAAAAATTAGTATATGACAAACTACTCACAATAGTAGACTTAGAAAGCAGATATTTAATACTAAAATTGAAAATAGCAGGATCTATATATACAATATGCAACTTATATGCCCCCAACACAATTAAACCAGAATTCTGGGACTCCCTCCAATCTCAACTACTTCAAGTAGCAGAAGGTTATGTAATAGTTGCAGGTGATTTTAATATGGCACCCCGATGTCCCCTCGATAGACTGAGAAGAGGTACTGCGCAAAAAAAAACTAAAAAAGATAACTTGGAAGCAAACATTTTTAACACTATCTTTCAAAATCTAGCCGTCAGAGATATCTGGCGGGTCCAAAACCCGGATTTAAAAAATTATACATGTTATTCAAAGGCATTTAAATCATTATCCAGAATTGATCTTATTCTAGTAAATGATAGCTTATATCAAAGAGGAGCCAGAGCTACCATTTCAGAAATTTGTATCTCAGATCACGCCCCTGTGATGCTAGATATCCTAGTAAATAATCTATCTACAAGAAGAGCGCGTTTTTTCTATCCAAAATATTTAAATAACGATCCGAAATTCAGTAATTGGCTAAAAAATAAACTAGAAGAATTTTTTCAGTTTAATATTGGATCAGTATCTAACTTCTCAGTTGTCTGGGAGACAGCGAAAGCGGTATTAAGGGGAGAAATCATCGCCTATATGGCGAGGGGCAAGCGTAATTCTCAATTAAAGGAAAAGCAACTAACAGCAGCAGTAAGTAATGCTTATAACAGATTTTTAAATTTTCAATCAGAAGAAAACTGGACTAGATATGCCAAATTGAAAAAAGAACGGGATTCCTTCTTAACAGCCTCAACAATTCGATCAGAACTAAAATATCAAGCGAACCTATATAAATATGGAAATAAATCAGGTAAGCTGCTATCTAAACTAGTAAAAAACTTTAAACAATCACCAACAATAGAATCAATACAGATCAAGGATAGTCATTTGAATGCCCCAGAAGACATATTGGAATCTTTTTACCAACATTATAAAATAATTTATTCATCTACACCTATGGATAAGTCGGCTAGGGATGTGTTCTGGAAAGACTTAAAGATCACGAAATTCAAATCTGAGTTCAGCCAGAAATTAAATGGGCCCATTTCTGAGCTCGAAGTCTCAAAAGCTATCCAATCATTAAAACTTGAGAAAGCTCCAGGTCCGGACGCAATGCCTAACGATTTTTATAAAATCATGGCACCTACCTTAATTCCCCACTTTACTAAACTCTTTAACCAATATTTCTCAGGCGAGGTCCAAATACCAAATACATTTTTAGAATCTAATACTATCTTTCTACTTAAACCTGGGAAAGATCCAGCGAACAGGGACTCATATAGACCAATAGCACTGTTAAACTCAGATTATAAGATATTCACATCAATTTTAGCAGTAAGATTACAAGAGGGGATAGCAGATGTCATTCATAAAGACCAAGTGGGCTTTATTCGCAACCGCAGTTCAGCAGCAAAAATTAGGCAATTACTTCTAATTATTGACTACTTTAAGAATGTCGAAGAGAGTACATTGAAAGAACAGTCTGATGCCGCAATATTAGCGGTAGACGCCGAAAAGGCATTTGATCGTGTTAATCATGAGTTCTTATTAGATGCCGTACAACGCTTTGGAATTGATAACAAATTTTATAAACTGGTGGAAAATATATGTTTATATTCATCCACGAGTCTAGTTATTAATGGGCATGTATCAGATACAATTAGAATGGAAAGAGGAACCCGTCAAGGATGTCCTCTTTCACCTCTATTATTCAACCTAGCAATTGAACCACTTGAACTGAAAGTTAGACATCAGATTGAGGGAATAAAAATTCATAAAAAAGAGGTGAAGGTCTCCCTATATGCCGATGACCTGCTACTATATATCTCAAACACATCGTCAAATATTCCCAAATTTAATAAAATAGTAGATTTATACGGTCGATGTTCAGGATATAAAATAAACAACACAAAGTCTGAACTATTGTGGCTGAGGAAAACGAAAGATTCCTGCACAAAACATCCTTACAAACTAGTTACAAGTTCCTTTAGGTATCTAGGAATCATAATATCAGATAATCCTAAAGATTGGTACTCTCTAAATATATCTCCTATATTAAAACAAGCTCTGAGCTATATGAAGAATTGGCAACATCTGCCACTCTCCATCTCAGGGCGAATAGCTCTTTACAAAATGACTATCCTTCCTAAGATTCTCTATATCTTGCAGAACCTTCCTGTTCTGATTAAAATATATGATATAAAGAAATTTAATTCTACTCTTAGAAGTTTTATATGGTATTCAAAAAAACCTAGAATTTCACTTCAAAAACTAGCCTTCCCTAAACAATATGCCGGACTGGCACTCTCTGATCTGCATTCCTATAATCTTGTTTTTCTAGGTCGTATAGCTTCTGACTGGATAGCAGAAGCAGATTATTTCACAGACAATGATCTTGAGGCAAACATAATATTCCCTCTAATTCCACTATCTTTGCTGCACTTGTCTTATAACTCTATTCCTAAACAAGTAAAGAAGTTTAAAACAATCTCTATAATCATTAAGGCGTGGAAAAAGATTGGAGCAAAAGTTGGAATTAACACAGATATACCTAAACATCAAACCCTTATTGGTAATCCAGAATTCCAAGAAGGAACTTCTCCACCCATTCTGATGAAATGGAAGAGGCAGGGAATATACTATGCACGACAAGTGGTTAATTTTGAGACGGGGAACATTAAATCCTTTGAAGACTTAAAACAAGAATATAGCTTGGATAATCGTGACTTTTTTACATATCTGCAAGTTAGACACTACGTAACGCAATTAATTCATAAGTTCCCGTGGAACTGGACATGGGGTAGGTTAGGGAATTGGCCAGTTCTGATTAAAGCCGGACTTACCTCTATCTCTCCATGGTACACATATATGGTAGGGTTTAAGGGTGAAGAGTGCGTCAAACAAATAGCTCAAAAATGGACAAACCTCTTTATGATTAATATTGATCATAAGAAGCAGGTTTTACGTTCTATAGTCTTACTTTTTGAGACCACAATAGCTGAGACTTGGAGGGAGTCCCATGTGAAACTCATACACTTAACATACTATTCCCCAGATAAAGGTTATAAATGGCATAATACAAACTTTAATAGCTGCCCCAAATGTAGATTACCAGCGGCCGACATAATTCATGTATTATGGTCTTGCCCTAAACTGCAACAACTCTGGCTTAAAATAGAATTTTGGATAGAAAAAGTCTTAAAAATAACTCCTCTAAAGCTTACAGGCATAGATATAATTTTCTTGAAAGATAAGAGTCCAACTTTAAAAGAAGTAAGAATAATAAATCTAATCATTTTAGCAGCTAGAAATTTGTTATTTAAGGACTGGAAGCACAATATTATACCATCAATAACAGAGATTAAAAACTATCTTAGGAAACAATGTATAGTTGAACAACTAGCAACGAACTTGAATTCGGAGCAAGAGATAACTAGTTTTTTTCGAAAGTGGTCAAGATTTATTAGGATATTCCCCCCTAGCGAGATTGATACTCTAATCTATCCATTTCGGAATACCGAAATTGTGTTATTAGACATATGGTAACTTAACTTATCTTATCTGAACAACAAACAGCTCTTTTTTTTTTTTTTTTCCCCCTTCCCTTCCCTCTCCCCCTCAGCTCTGGACATAATTTGATACATTCAAAAGTAAAAGGAGAAAAAGAGAAAAAGAAAAAGGAAAGCAAACAATCTAACACAAGAAATAGTTAAGTTAATCCATTCCAGGAATATTATCTCTCTGGTTTATTTTTGTTATTTTAAAAGGAAAATCCAGCAGACTTATATCTAGTCAGATTGAACTAAGTAGTAACTCATATCAACGGTTCAAGATTAGAAATTTTTTTTTTTTTGTCTTTCTTATTGATTTATCGAATTGATCTATTTGATATGAAATTAATATCTTATCATATGTTATCTTTTTAGAAGAATATTATGTTATGAACTCTTTGTTACTATGAAATCTAATGTTATCCCTGCTGATAATAAATAAAAGATGTAAAAAAAAATTGCATGCTCTATCTGAATCATGAAAGAAAAATTCCCGCAGAAAAAATGTACAGTTGGTAATCCTACAAGTTGTTTATCTATATACAAAAAGGTATTTAAAGAGACCAACATAAAAAGTATTTGCTCCAATTGACATGCCCATATAGATAGATAGATGAGATAGATAGATAGATTGATATATAGATAGATGATAGATAGATAGATAGATAGATAGATAGAGGAGATAGATAGATGAGATAATAAGATAGATAAGATAGATAGATAAATGGTGATAAGCCTAGGACCACGTCAAGTTTTCTTCCTCCCTGGATCCCTAACCTACAGTCACGCAATGCAGCCTTCAACCAAACACGCTGAGATTTAAACAAGGGTAACGCAGGCCATTTGTAATTTCCCTAGACACATACAATGTATAGAAATGGACTTCCACTGAATTGTAACGCATGGTACAGGTGATGTCTGTGTTCTGGTTTCTATTTCATTTGATTATCCAACATTTCTACCCACCTTATACACATTGTATGACTCTATCCTGCTGTCAAAGCAGATATACAGGCTGTTCAACATTTCTACCACTTGTAGAGGAGTGCAGGAAGCTGAAATGGAGGTGAACCCCACAACGTCTGAGAAAAATATTGTGACCTGATAGAAGAAAGAGAAGAAATAAAGAAACCAATCTTTTCTCTAGACGGCATTGCAAGTTATATTGCCAAACGTTCATATATCCTATTACAACAACCAGTAATGGTTTTAAAGTGTTGCTGAATTTCTGTTTTTTAGACATTGAAATGATAGAACAACGTTTTGTATAGAACAAATGCATTTGTTTTTCAAATAAATGATAGATTTTGATAAAGTAAATGCAAAATTAATATACACATATTTACCTGTACATTTGCATTGAAGTCAATCAACATTTAAGTGTTAATTATGATTAAATATTTATGTTGAATGTTACATTAAAGGGACAGTAGTATAAATTAAACTTTCATTATTCATATAGGACTTTTAATTTTAATCAACTTTCCAATTTACTTTTATCATCAAATTTGCTTTTTTCTCTTGGTATTCTTAGTTTAAACTAAACCTAGGTAGGCTCATATGCTAATTTCTAAGCCTTTGAGGGCTGCCTCTTATCACATGCTTTTAAAAATCTCTTTTCAACACAAAGAGACAGAAAGTACACGTGAGCCATATAGATAACACTGGTTTAGCTCAACACAATGCTAACTGCAAGACAATCCTATATAATAATTGGCCAAGTATGTTTGTCAGATGCAGTCATGCGCAGTAGAGAGAGAGAGCAAAATAGGGGGGAGAGAGCAAAATAGGGGAGAGAGAGAGCAAAAGAGGGCGACAGAGAGCAAGAGGGGGGAGAGAGCAGGTGAGGGGGGAAGAGAAAGAGCGAGCAAAAGAGGGGAGAGAGAGCAAAAGAGGTGGGAGAGAAAGAGCAAAAGAGGTGGGAGAGAGAGCACAAGAGGGGAGAGAGAGAGCAAAAAAGGGGAGAGAGAGAGCGCAAAAGAGGGGGGAGAGTGCAAAATAAGGGGGATAGAGAGAACTCAAAAGAGAGGGGGGGAGAGAGAGAGAGCGCAAAAGAGAGGGGGAGAGAGAGGGAGCAAGGGTTGGAACCGCGGTACCTAAAAAATTTGGCCCGTGTACACAGGCTTTAGGACTAGTAGATAATAAACAGTCACAGTCATGTGATCAGGGGGCTGTCAGAAGGTTCCTAGATACAAGGTAATCACAGAGGTAAAAAGTGTATTAATATAACAGTGTTGGTTATGCAAAACTGGGCAATGGGTAATAAAGGGATTATCTATCTTTTAAAACAATAACAATTCTATGGTAGACTGTCCCTTTAAATATTCAAATGCTACATTGGATATCATTAAAATGAAAATGTTTTTGCAAAGCAACCAAATGTTGAATATTTTGAAAACATCTGGAGCATGTGAAAAAAAAATGAATGTGCCCAACATTAATTATTTTGTAACAAATATTCATAACTTTCATCCAATTCTTAGCAGTAAGTAACTCCTACAATGAATTAATCTATTTTCTCTTGTTAAGTGTGTTCAGTCCACGGGTCATCCATTACTTATGGGATATATTCTCCTTCCCAACAGGAAGTTGCAAGAGGATCACCCAAGCAGAGCTGCTATATAGCTCCTCCCCTCCCATGTCATATCCAGTCATTCTCTTGCAACCCTCAACAAAGAAGGAAGTCGCGAGAGGAGTTGGAGTTTTTACTTAAAGGGACACTGTACCCAAAAATTTTCTTTTGTGATTTAGATTGAGCATGAAATTTTAAGCAACTTTCTAATTTACTCCTATTATCAAATTTTCTTCATTCTCTTGGTATCTTTATTTGAAATGCAAGAATATAAGTTTAGATGCCGGCCCATTTTTGGTGAACAACCTGGGTTGTCCTTGCTGATTGGTGGATAAATTCATCCACCAATAAAAAAGTGCTGTCCAGAGTACTGAAACCAAAAAAAAGCTTAGATGCCTTCTTTTTCAAATAATGAAAGCAAGAGAACAAAGAAAAATTGATAATAGGAGTAAATTAGAAAGTTGCTTAAAATTGCATGCTCTTTCTGAATTACAAAAGAAAAAATTTGGGTTCAGTGTCCCTTTAATTATTCTTCAATCAAAAGTTTGTTATTTTAAATGGCACCGGAGTGTGCTGTTTTTCTATCTCAGGCAGTATTTGGAAGAAGAAACTGCCTGCGTTTTCTATGATCTTAGCAGGCGTAACTAAGATCCACTGGCTGTTCTGAACATTCTGAGGAGTGGGGTAACTTCAGAAAATGGGAATAGCATGCGGGGTCCCCCGCAAATGAGGTATGTGTAGTGCAATATTTTCTGGGAATGGAATTGACTAAGAAAACACTGCTGTTACCCGTATGATGTAAGTACAACCTTAAATGCAGTAGTAGCGACTGGTATCAGGCTGATAAATGTATGCACAGTAGAGTTATTTTCTAGGGACTAGAATTTGACTGAGAAAATACTGTTAATACTGAAATAATGCTTAAGCCTTATCTGCAGTGGAAGCGACTGGTAGCAGGCTTAGTGATAACTTTGCATGACATAAAAAAAAAAAAGTCTGTTTTTAAAACGTTTACTGGCATGTTATTCGTTTTGTGAGGTACTTTGGTGATAAATCCTTTTGGGCATGATTTTTTTCCACATGACTAACGTATATTTCTGCATAGAAACCGTTATATCAGGTCTCCCACTGTTGTAAATGAGTGGGAGGGGCCTTTTTAGCGGCTTGTTGCGCAGTTAAAATTCTAGCACAGTCTTCCTGCTTCTTCCTCCTTGATCCAGGACGTCTCTAGAGAGCTCAGGGGTCTTCAAACTTCGTTTTTGAGGGAGGTAATCAGTCACAGCAGACCTGTGACAGTGTGTTTGACTGTGATAAAAGCGTTAAATTTTAATTTGATATCCGTTTTTGGGTACTGAGGGGTTAATCATCCTTTTGCTAATGGGTGCAATCTTCTGCTAATTAATACATTTAAAGAATTGTTGACTATAACTGAATTAGTTCTTTGTTATTCAACTGTGTTTTTTAAAAGCGCTGCTGCGTTTTTTATATTGCTTGCAAACTTATTGAAAGTAATTTCCAAGCTTGCTAGCTTCATTTGCTAGTCTGTTTAAACATGTCTGATACAGAGGAATCTGCTTGTTCATTATGTTTAAAAGCCGATGTGGAGCCCAATAGAAATATGTGTACCAATTGTATTGATATTACTTTGAATAAAAGTCAATCTGTACCGATAAAGAAATTATCACCAGACAACGAGGGGGAAGTTATGCCGTCTAACTCTCCTCACGTGTCAGTACCTTCGTCTCCCGCTCAGGAGGTGCGTGAGATTGAGGCGCCAAGTACATCAAGGCCCTTACAAATCACTTTACATGATATGGCTAATGTTATGAAAGAAGTATTATACAATATGCCCGAGTTAAGAGGCAAGCGCGACAGCTCTGGGTTAAGGACAGAGCGCGCCGATGACACGAGAGCCATGTCTGATACTGCGTCACAATTTGCAGAACATGAGGACGGAGAGCTTCATTCTGTGGGTGACGGTTCTGATTCGGGGAGACCGGATTCAGAAATTTCAAATTTTAAATTTAAGCTTGAGAACCTCCGCATGTTGCTAGGGGAGGTGTTAGCGGCTCTGAATGATTGTGACACGGTGGCAATCCCAGAGAAATTATGTAGGCTGGATAAATACTATGCGGTACCGGTGTGTACTGACGTTTTTCCTATACCAAAGAGGCTTACAGAGATTATTAGCAAGGAGTGGGATAGACCCGGTGTGCCTTTTTTCCCTCCTCCGATATTTAGAAAAATGTTCCCTATAGACGCCACCACACGAGACTTATGGCAGACGGTCCCTAAGGTGGAGGGAGCAGTTTCTACTTTAGCCAAGCGTACCACTATCCCGGTGGAGGATAGCTGTGCTTTCTCAGATCCAATGGATAAAAAATTAGAGGGTTACCTTAAGAAAATGTTTGTTCAACAAGGTTTTATATTACAGCCTCTTGCATGCATTGCGCCTGTCACTGCTGCAGCGACATTCTGGTTTGAGTCTCTGGAAGAGGCGATTCGCACAGCACCATTGGATGAGTCTTTGAGCAAGATTAGAACCCTTAAGCTGGCTAATGCGTTTGTTTCGGATGCCGTAGGGCATTTAACCAAACTTACGGCTAAGAATTCCGGATTCGCCATACAGGCGCGCAGAGCGCTATGGCTTAAATCCTGGTCAGCAGATGTAACTTCTAAGTCTAAACTACTGAACATCCTTTCAAAGGGCAGACCTTATTCGGGCCCGGCTTGAAGGAAATTATTGCTGACATTACTGGAGGTAAGGGCCACACCCTTCCTCAGGACAGGGCCAAATCAAAGGCCAAACAGTCTAATTTTCGTGCCTTTCGTAATTTCAAGGCAGGAGCAGCATCAACTTCCTCCGCTCCAAAACAGGAAGGAACTACTGCTCGTTACAGACAGGGTTGGAAAGGCAACCAGTCATGGAACAAGGGCAAGCAGGCCAGAAAGCCTACTTCCGCCCATAAGACAGCATGAAGACAGGGCCCCCTTTCCGGAGACGGATCTAGTGGGGGGCAGACTTTCTCTCTTCGCCCAGGCTTGGGCAAGAGATGTACAGGATCCCTGGACGTTGGAGATTATATCTCAGGGATACCTTCTGGATTTCAAAACTTCTCCTCCACAAGGGAGGTTTCATCTGTCAAGGTTATCAACAAACCTAGTAAAGAAAGAGGCATTTCTACAATGTGTACAAGACCTCTTAGTGATGGGAGTGATCCACCCAGTTCCGCGAACGGAACAGGGGCAAGGATTTTATTCAAATCTGTTTATGGTTCCCAAAAAAGAGGGAACCTTCAGACCAATCTTAGACTTAAAAATCTTAAACAAGTTCCTAAGGGTTCCATCGTTCAAGATGGAAACCATTCGGACCATCCTACCCATGATCCAAGAGGGTCAATATATGACCACAGTGGACTTAAAGGATGCCTACCTTCACATACCGATTCACAAAGATCATTATCGGTACCTAAGGTTTGCCTTTCTAGACAGGCATTACCAGTTTGTCGCTCTTCCCTTCGGGTTAGCTACGGCCCCGAGAATTTTTACAAAGGTTCTGGGCTCACTTCTGGCGGTACTAAGACCACGAGGCATAGCGGTGGCTCCGTACCTAGACGACATTCTGATACAAGCGTCAAGTTTTCAAAATGCAAAGTCTCATACAGAGATAGTTCTAGCATTTCTGAGGTCGCATGGGTGGAAAGTGAACGTGGAAAAGAGTTCTCTGTTACCACTCACAAGGGTCCCTTTTCTAGGGACTCTTATAGATTCTGTAGAGATGAAAATTTACCTGACGGAGTCCAGGTTATCAAAGATTCTCAATGCTTTCCGTGTCCTTCACTCCATTCCAAGCCCATCAGTAGCTCAGTGCATGGAAGTAATCGGCTTAAAGGGACACTGTACCCACAATTTTTCTTTTGTGATTCAGATAGAGCATGCAATTTGAAGCAACTTTCTAATGTACTCCTATTATCCAATTTTCTTCATTCTCTTGGTATGTTTATTTGAAAAGCAAGAATTTAAGTTTAGATGCCGGCCCATTTTTGGTGAACAACCTGGGTTGTCCTTGCTGATTGGGCAGCACCAATAAACAATTGCTGTCCATGGTTCTGAACCACAAATTTGCTGGCTCCTCGGCTTAGATGCCTTCTTTTGCAAATAAAGATATCAAGAGAACGAAGAAAAATTGATAATAGAAGTAAATTAGAAAGTTGCTTAAAATTGCATGCTCTATCTGAATCACAAAAGGAAAAACTTGGGTACAGTGTCCCTTTAATGGTTGCGGCAATGGACATAGGGCCATTTGCGCGCCTACATCTCAGACCGCTGCAACTATGCATGCTAAGTCAATGGAACGGGGATTATTCAGATCTGTCCCCTTTGCTAAATCTGGACCAGGAGACCAGAGATTCTCTTCTCTGGTGGTTGTCACGGGTTCATCTGTCCAAAGGAATGACTTTTCACAGACCAGATTGGACGATTGTAACAACAGATGCCAGCCTACTAGGCTGGGGAGCAGTCTGGAACTCCCTGAAGGCTCAGGGATCGTGGACTCAGGAGGAGAAACTCCTCCCGATAAACATTCTAGAATTAAGAGCAATATTCAATGCTCTTCTAGCTTGGCCTCAGTTAGCAACACTGAGGTTCATCAGATTTCAGTCGGACAACATCACGACTGTGGCTTACATCAATCATCAAGGGGGAACCAGGAGTTCCCTAGCGATGTTGGAAGTCTCGAAGATAATTCGCAGGGCAGAGTCTCACTCTTGCCACCTGTCAGCGATCTACATCCCAGGCGTGGAGAACTGGGAGGCGGATTTTCTAAGTCGCCAGACTTTTCATCCGGGGGAGTGGGAACTTCACCCGGAGGTATTTGCTCAACTGATTCGTCGTTGGGGCAAACCGGATCTGGATCTCATGGCATCTCGCCAGAACGCCAAGCTTCCTTGTTACAGATCCAGGTCCAGGGACCCGGGAGCGGTGCTGGTAGATGCACTAGCAGCCCCTTGGGTTTTCAACATAGCTTATGTGTTTCCACCTTTTCCGTTGCTACCTCGACTGATTGCCAGGATCAAACAGGAGAGAGCATCGGTGATTCTGATAGCGCCTGCGTGGCCACGCAGGACCTGGTATGCAGACCTAGTGGGCGTCCTGTCCACCATGATCTCTACCCCTGAGGCAGGACCTTCTAATTCAGGGTCCTTTCAACCATCCAAACCTAATTTCTCTGAGGCTGACTGCTTGGAAATTGAACGCTTGATTCTATCAAAGCGTGGGTTTTCGGATTCGGTTATTGATACATTAATACAGGCTCGGAAACTTGTTACCAGAAAAATTTACCACAAGATATGGTGTAAATATTTATATTGGTGTGAATCCAGGAGTTACTCATGGAGTAAGGTTAGGATTCCTAGGATATTGTCTTTTCTACAAGAGGGTTTAGAAAAGGGCTTATCCGCTAGTTCACTAAAGGGACAGATTTCTGCTCTGTCTATTCTTTTACACAAGTGTCTGGCAGAGAATCCAGACGTCCAGGCTTTTTGTCAGGCTTTGGCTAGGATTAAGCCTGTGTTTAAAACTGTTGCTCCTCCGTGGAGCTTAAACTTGGTTCTTAAAGTTCTTCAGGGTGTTCCGTTTGAACCCCTTCATTCCATTGATATTAAGCTTTTATCTTGGAAAGTTCTGTTTTTGATGGCTATTTCCTCGGCTCGAAGAGTCTCTGAGTTATCTGCCTTACATTGTGATTCTCCTTATCTGATCTTTCATTCAGACAAGGTAGTCCTGCGTACTAAACCTGGGTTTTTACCTAAGGTTGTTTCTAACAGGAATATCAATCAAGAGATTGTTGTTCCATCATTATGTCCTAATCCTTCTTCAAAGAAGGAACGTCTTTTGCATAATCTAGACGTGGTCCGTGCCCTGAAGTTCTACTTACAGGTACCTAAAGATTTTCGACAAGCTTCTTCTCTGTTTGTCGTTTACTCTGGACAGAGGAGAGGTCAAAAGGCTTCAGCTACCTCTCTCTCTTTTTGGCTTCGTAGCATAATACGCTTAGCCTACGAGACTGCTGGACAGCAGCCTCCTGAAAAAATTACAGCTCATTCCACTAGAGCTGTGGCTTCCACCTGGGCCTTTAAGAATGAGGCCTCTGTTGAACAGATTTGCAAGGCTGCAACTTGGTCTTCACTTCATACTTTTTCCAAATTTTACAAATTTGACACTTTTGCTTCTTCGGAGGCTGTTTTTGGGAGAAAGGTTCTACAGGCAGTGGTTCCTTCTGTTTAATGTTCCTGCCTTGTCCCTCCCATCATCCGTGTACTTTAGCTTTGGTATTGGTATCCCATAAGTAATGGATGACCCGTGGACTGAACACACTTAACAAGAGAAAACATAATTTATGCTTACCTGACAAATTTATTTCTCTTGTAGTGTGTTCAGTCCACGGCCCGCCCTGTCTTTTTGAGGCAGGCTCTAAATTTTAAATTATAACTCCAGTCACCACTGCACCCTATAGTTTCTCCTTTCTCGTCTTGTTTCGGTCAAATGACTGGATATGACATGTGAGGGGAGGAGCTATATAGCAGCTCTGCTTGGGTGATCCTCTTGCAACTTCCTGTTGGGAAGGAGAATATATCCCATAAGTAATGGATGACCCGTGGATTGAACACACTACAAGAGAAATAAATTTATCAGGTAAGCATAAATTATGTTATATGTAGATTTTTTTTCCAGAAAACGTTTTTAACTTATAAGAAGGTTATTTGTCTGACATTAGATTTACAATATACACTATGGGCAAGATTTCGAGTGGCACGTTAACTGTTTCAGCGATATCGGGCTTACCGCAGCTGTATTACAGGTTGAAAGTAAATGCATTCGCTTGAGCACAATTGAATTTAATGCACATCAGAATAGCGCAACTTCAGACCTCTGATTAACTGTTACACAAGTCAAAAAAGTGTCACAAAATTACGTTTAAAAGTACAGTAACAGTCATAATTACACTACCTAATAAAATGATTTAAAAAAAGTTATAAGGGCTCAAAGATATGAGGTCTCAGGTGTTAGAAATCTAAATATGTATGTATATATATGTATTTAAAGACATATAAACATATATAAATGTATATATATGTATAAATATGTTTTTTTTAAGGTATATAATGGCATTGGAGCCCTTTGCAGTCAAGTATCTGAAAATATGTAAAATCATATTCATGCAATATTCATATTTAATAGTGTTTAATTTATTTACTGTAAATATTTCACATTCCAATGTTCTTAACATAGGGACATATTTTCTAAGTATTATAAATATATTTAGTATTATAAATAAATATAAATATTACTATATATATCTATGCCTTTATATAATCACATATATATATGTATAGATGTATATTGTACCAAATAAACATCATTCGTATATATATATATAATTATTATCAGGTATTTATAAAGCGCCAGCAGACTACGCAGCGCTATACAAGTAGTAATTAAACATTACAGGGATGCATTACATACACAAATAAACAAGAACAGTATCGGGGTACATTACAGTTCTAGGTGCAATAATTGAGATATACAAAAGGAGAGGAGTGCCCTGCCCTTGGGTGGGTGTGTATTTATGAATAAATAGAACATATTCTGTTATGTGAAGAACACTGGAATGTGAAATATTGATATTTTCATGTTGGGTTATTGAACTTGAGAAATGCATTTGGGTTTGTGTGTGAGTAGGTTTTTTTTGCAGTTTTCGCTCTCCATTTACCTCTATGGGGGAATACGTTAAAGTGGTCGTGATACTCTAATTTTGGCTTTTTGCACGCTTCAGGTTAGTGCGCGTGCAAAAACGTTTTACTTTCAAGTTGTAATACACACACTGCCCGTTGCGCACAAAAAACATACTTCTCAGGAGCGATAAATAGTGTGCCACTTGTAATCTAGCCCTATGTGGGGAAACGTATGTGGACATCCCTTATGGTTATTAAGTTAAGGTGTTTCAGCCACACCCATTGCTAACAAGTGCATGAAATCTCCATAGGTGAACTTTGGCAGTAGAATGAATTGTCCCCAGAAGCTCAGTGACAAACATGGCACTGTCATAGGATGTCACCTTTGCCACAAGTCAGTTCATGAAATTTCTGCCCTACTAGATCTTCCCTAGTCAACTGTAAGTGCTATTTTTGGGAAGTGCAAAGGGGCAACAACAGCCCAGCCACATGGTTGACCACGCAAACTCATAGAGCAGGGCCACTTTCTACTTTAGTTGGCAACTTGTAAAAATCACCTGTTTCATCCCTACTCACAGAGCAACTAAAGTAAGCAACATCAGCACAGGAGATTTGCATCAGTAACTCCATAAAATGGGTTTCCATGGCCGAGCAGCTGATCACAAGCCTCACATCGACATGCACAATTGTCAGCTGGAGCAGTGTAAAACACCACCACTCTACTCTGGAGTGTTGGAAACATTTTCTCTGAAATAATGAATCCTGCTGCACTATCTGAAGGGTCATGTTAATGCTACATGATACAAAGACATTTTTGACAATTGGGTGCTTCCAACTGTAGGCCCTTTCCTATTCCAACATGACAGTGTAAAGTAAGGTTCATGAAGACATGGTTTGATGAGAGTGTGGAGGAGCTCTAGTGTCCTAAACAGAGCCCTGACCTCAATCCTATTGAACAGCTTTGGGATGAATTGTAACGCAGATTGTCAGCCAGACCTTCTCATCCAACATCAGGCCCTGACCTCACAAATGCTCTTTTAGCCAAATGGGTAAAAAAAACTGCTGTTGCAAGACTCAAAATAATAAAATAGATTTTAGTTATTGATTTAAAATACAGCATGTTATTTATAATATTTCTTTAGTATTTAAAGGAAATGTAAGGCAAATTGCCTGGAATGCACATAAGGGTTAAGGCCAAGACGGAGGAGTGGGAGTGCTGTGTTGTGTGTGTGAAACAATGTTGCAGATAGAGAGGAGGGGTTCCAACTTACCCTTTTTAAGCCCTGTACAGGAAGCACAATTCCTCTTTCTGCTGGTTTCTTCAAAACGAATCATGGAGGCTAGGGAGGAACCTACAGACAGAGAAGTGGTGGAAGAAAGTGATGACTGGATTGCGCCATCTCTTGACATGGTGGGTCGAACCCCTTTACTTTTCTTCCTCCCTTGCCCCTCCCCTGGGTCAGTCTAGTGGGGATGTGGGTGCTGTTAGTATGACAGATATTTCTGATCAGGCCCTGTTAGAGGTCATTTTGCAAGAGATTAATTGGGAGGTTACTACCCAGGCCCAAGTTCTGGTTTCTGCTCCCCCCGTGTCTTCCCCTGGCCCCTCGTGGCCTTATATTGGGCCCCAATCATTGGTGGGTTTAGTGGGAGCGGATCTGCCCTTACCTGCTGCGGCTGTATCCCAGGATTCCATCACGGCGGAGATGTCCTTATTCCAAATGTGGGCTGCGGCGGCGTTGTCCGGGGCTCCGGGCGGGTCCCACGTGGTCCAAGGTCCTCCATCGGTTCTCACGCAGGCTTCCACAATGTGTTTGGCCTTCTCCGCGCCGACTTCCGGTCTCGGGTCCTCCAGTGGCGGCACTTCTGGTGATGTCACTTCCGGTAACGCCATTTTACGCTAGACATCGAAGCGGAGCAGATCGGGTTCCCCCACGCGGCGACCAAGGTAAGAGAGGAGTGCCGCGGGGGGGAACTAGTGCTCCGGGGGGCAAGTCTATCATGGCGGTGGGGGCAAAAGGTGTTAATACTGCTATGGCAGGGTTTCACGTGGGGGACAGTTTTGATACAGTTGGGGATGTTTCACATAAGGGGCAATATGCTGGGCAGATGAAGCAAGGGGCCATTGTTAGCGGCCTAGGTGGGCAGAATAAGAAAGGGGCTATTGCTGCTAATGCGCGGTCGGGGGCAAAGGCCCCATCGGGCAACAATAAAGGTGATGTGAGGATGAAAGGAGTGTGCATGTTTCGGCTGGGGTTGACAACCGTGCAGGCGCACATGGCATGCATGAGGGGATGGGTGAGCGGCCTGAGGGCAGGGGGAAGGGGAGAGCTGATCTTCCCCTTCGTGGTACTCCTTTTTGGCATTCTGTTTTGCAGGATAGCGACATGGCGACTACAGGAGATTCCGGCAGTGGATTTGAGAGAGGAGCGGAGAGTGGCCCAGAGTCAATGGTGTCGAAGGATGAGCGTCCATCGACTTCAGGAGTGGTGGCTATTTCGAACAGGACAGGTTCCCAAACCAGTGAGTCTTCAGTTTCAGTGGGGTTTAGGGGTTTCACATCATCCTTGGATGATTCTGGGTCAGAGAACGATAAAGAGTTGGGTTTAAATGCTAAAGGACATAAACGTGTGTACAAAATGCTTAGGTGGTTGACAGAGGAGAAAAAATCAGCCAGGGGGGGATTACACAGATCTTCTGAACCTGTTACCTCTGATAAGTCTGATAGGGCATCCCAACCCAGATCTAGAGTCAGTGAGGTGCGTGGGCCTGCTAACCGTAAGGTGGCACTCCACGGTGATACTCGGTCTTGGTCCTCCTACGATTTGCACAAGCATCTTAAGACTAAGATGGTTCGGCGCATTCAGGAGGGGAAGTATGTTAATATCTTTGAGCTCCCTGTGGAAGCCTTGAGGCAGAAGGAGAGAGCAGAAGATGGGACCGGGCCAAAGAAATACCAGCGCCCTGACACGTTCCATGAATGGCGACGTTGTTTCAGGATTTAACGCTTCGTGTTTCTTAGAAAAGCGGCCGGACCAGTGTCTAGCCGAATATGGAAATCATTGCGGAGAATTACCGCGATGGAGCCTGGCGGGACTATGACGAGGAATTCCGTAGGAAGATGGTAGGTAACCCGCTACTAGATTTTGGATGTGTGGAGATGCAGCTTTGGGCCCGGCTGGGTCATGAGAAAGTCCCAGGGACTTCGGCTCCTCCAGCAGGTTCACAGCAGGTCCACTCAGCCAGTAGATTTCGCAGACGCCCCGCTGGGTTCTGTTGGAAATTTCAAGACAAGCACTGCGTGCTGAGAACTGCATGTTCCTTTCGGCACGCGTGCCGCAACTGCGGGGGACTCCATCCGGCTGCAGATTGCGTTAAGAAAAGTGAAAAACAAGACAGGCCTGGATCAAGAGGCCCTGTTGTCAGTAAGGGCGGGCACCCTGCTGTACCCTGATAGGGAGGCGGCGGCCTTGCTGGAGTCTGGGCTCCAGGAGGGTTTCATTATTCCAGTGCAGGGTAAGGTTACAGGTGCTGCGGCCCGCAGGAACCTGAAATCTGCTTCCCAGTTTCCGGAAGCATTAAGGGAGAAATTGGGTAAGGAAGTTGCCCTGGGTAGAATGGCTGGTCCGTTTAGGGTAAAGCCTATGCTGGGATTGGTTATCTCTCCTTTAGGAGTCGTGCCAAAGAAGGACCCAGGGAAATTCAGGATGATTCAACATCTTTCCTACCCAAAAGGCAAGTCAGTCAATGACGCCATCCCGCAGTAATTGAGTATGGTTTATTACCAGTCTTTTGATGATGCTTTAAAGGTGGTTCACAGATCGGGTCAAGGTGCTTTGTTGGCTAAACTTGACATTGGGTCTGCCTTCAGACTCCTGCGGATTCACCCAACATCCTTTTATTTAATGGGGTGTTTTTTCAACGGATCCTATTATGTCGACTGTTGTTTACCCATGGGGGTGTTCAATTTCCTGCGCCCTTTTTTACATTGTGCTGTTGCCGAGGTGACGGTGGACGATAGAATTGCTCACTATCTAGATGATTTTCTATTGGTGGGTAGACAAGGCTCCAGGGAATGTGAGTTACTCCTGCCCACCATGAGGCTGTTAATGTCAAAATTTGGTGTTGCCTTGGCTGAGGACAAAACTGAGGGCCCTTGTACATGTCTTACTTTCTTAGGAATAGAAAGTGACTCAGTAGCAGAGGAATGCAGGCTTCCGGCAGATAAAGTCCGGAAGATGCTGGAGGAAGTAAGAAGACTTGCAGCGGCAAAATTCTGCACGCTAAAAGAGCTACAATCATTATTGGGTCTGCTCAATTTTGCAGGCCGAGTCATCCTGATGGGGAGAATTTTCCTGAAAAGAATGGAGCGCCTGTTGCCGGGAGTGACCTCCCCCAAGGCAAGATTACTGATTAGTAAAGACATGAAGGACGATCTCCAGGTTTGGGATCTGTTTCCCAGGGATTTTAATGGGGTTTGTATTTGGAGAAATCCTCAGACATCCGCGCAGTCCCTTCACCTGTTTATGGATGCTGCGGGGGCTTTTGGTTACGGTGCTTATCTCAATGGTGAGTGGAGCACCGAGCCCTGGCCGGTCGAGTGGATGGCCAGGGGGCTTACCAGGAACATGTGCCTCCTGGAGCTTTTCCCCATTCTGGTGGCACTGGAGATATGGGGGGACAAACTCAAAAACAGTTCCGTCGTTTTTTGGACGGACAATTTGAGTGTGGTGTTATGGTTGCCTCCAGGCTGGCTGGAAGTTGGACCAAAGAAAAGGATGCTCCTAGCGCTCCCCAAAGGATCATCAGCACCGTAGACACTCTAACTGCTGCGTAGCAAACATAAGTAACGCAGACTCTACGAACCACCGCTGCTGGGCTGGTATCTCGCCGTCTGCTCTGCGCCCTGGATCTACGACCAGGCTCCAGTAGGTGAACCCAGGAACAAGAGCTCTTACAGGAGCTCAGTAGCTAAGGGAGTATATAGAGCATAGCAATCCCTGTAGTGATTACAGCTGTCCCCTACAAACATGAGTCAAAGCTGCAAGTTAGAGGGTCAGAATAGGTCTCATGTGCTGGACACACAGCCTGCTTTTTATTGAGGTTACATGCAAACAGGACACTCTCAGGGGGAGGCATAAAATCCCCCATCACACATTTGATATTAGATAGAGAGACACTCCCTTTGACAGGCCACAACATTACTTCAGCAGATAACAAGTTACACACAATAAAACAATGCAGTCTACCTTATCACTAGCAGTCTGATTAGACAATGGTAAGGTTTATCACTAAACCTAATTAGAGCTGATCCCAGCAAACTTGCATTTAGAAAGCTTCTTGAAGCTCAACAAAATTAACTCTTAATGGCACACAATGAAAACCAATGCCTCTGTAACAGTGCTCCCCCTCTGTGGAACACTCTGCCTGTGTGGCACCTGGCTCAGCAAGTCCCATTCACTGAACCAAGTGGGAGAAAGCCAGGGACAAGCTATTTTACAGGTCTGGGGACATAGTCTTAAAGGGGCATTGTTCACCAAAGTCACAATATGTCCCCAGACGGTTCTTAAAGGGCCATACACACCCAATAAAAGTTAATGTGTTCTCAGGGGCACAATCTTCCAGGGGCCATAGTCATGAGGAAGGAGGCTGGCAAATAGGCTTCTCCACGATCCATGGAAGCAGGGCAATTTTTCATTTAAAGGGCCAGTTACAAATAGCAGTTTGTAACATATCTCCCCTTTTGGAGGGAGACTAACCAGGCACCTGACCTTCTGTCGGTCAGTGCCGAAGTTAGTCTCGCAACCCACCAACAAATAAACATTAGCAGCAAAGTAGCCCCCCCACAATAAGTAGTACTGGCCTGTAGGTTCCAGGTTGTAGGATGAAAGTGTAGCATCCTCGGCCTTCCTGGCGCAGCTCGGCAAATAGCTGGTGGTACTTGGGGGGCAGAGGCCAGCGGCACTCTGCCCTGGTGCCAGCGCTTCTGCTGGGGTGAGGGGTTTGCAGGCCAGTCCTGTAAGAAGGGGGTCTGTAGGGCAGAGGCCAGCAGCGCTCTGTCCTAATGCCAGCTCTTCTGCTGGGGGCATTGGGGCATAGTCCTGCCCGGTGGCAAAGGGAACGTGGGGGTCAGTGGGGGTTAACATCTCCACTGTTAACCCTGGGCCCAAGTTAGGAGTTAGCTGGAGAATGGAGACTGGACTCCCAATCCACTGCATCTCACTCTGCTGATGGGGGACAGGAGCAACTGTCTCTGCCCCCTGTGCTGTAAGTGCAAGGACCACGGTCCCATCTGCACAGTTGTGGGGCTTACTGTCTCCCCCTGGTGCGTTAAGCTGCCGCTGGGGAGAGGGGGTTACAAGCTCCTCTCCCATACATACTTCCAGCCGCTGGGGAATGGAGTCTGGGCTCCCAATTCCCTGCATATTCCTCTGCTGCTGGGGGACAGGACCAACTGTCTCTGCCCCCTGTAACTCAGCCTGCCGCTGGGGAATGGAGTCTGGGCTCCCAATTCCCTGCATATTCCTCTGCTGCTGGGGGACAGGACCAACTGTCTCTGCCCCCTGTAACTCAGCCTGCCGCTGGGGAATGGAGTCTGGGCTCCCAATTCCCTGCAATTCACTCTGCTGCTGGGGGACAGGACCAACTGTCTCTGCCCCCTGTAACTCAGCCTGCCGCTGGGGAATGGAGTCTGGGCTCCCAATTCCCTGCATATTCCTCTGCTGCTGGGAGACAGGACCAACTGTCTCTGCCCCCTGTAACTAATTTTCTCGCTGGAGAGCAGGTGTCCATACCCCCAAACCCCACAGTTGGTGCTCAAAGGCTCGTGCCGCTTCGTTATCAGTAGCCAATTTTCGGATGATTCGACTGACTACCTCCTGCGCAGGGTCTGGACCATATCGGACTAGCCACCTCTTTACCTCTGGAACGAAATCAGTGCCCTCATAGCGACAGATCAGGTTGAGGTGCTCTTCACAGGGTTCTGACCAGTGTCTTGTCAGCTCCATGCTGCTGTAGGGACGCTGCGCAGTGGCTAGCATTGCCCTCAATAACTCTCCTACGATACCAGTGCTGTTGTGGTGCTGCTCCTTGCGCTAGGACGCTATCCCACCACTGCTGCCAAATGTTACGATTGCCTCCAGGCTGGCTGAAAGTTGGACCGTAGAAAAGGATGCTTCTAGCGCTCCCCAAAGGATCATCAGCACCGTAGACCCTCTAACTTGCAGCTTTGACTCATGTTTGTAGGGTACAGCTATAATCACTACAGGGTTTGCAGGCCGAGTCATCCTGATGGGGAGAATTTTCCTGAAAAGAATGGAGCGCCTGTTGCCGGGGGTGACCTCCCCCAAGGCAAGATTACTGATTAGTAAAGACATGAAGGACGATCTCCAGGTTTGGGATCTGTTTCCCAGGGATTTTAATGGGGTTTGTATTTGGAGAAATCCTCAGACTTCCGCGCAGTCCCTTCACCTGTTTATGGATGCTGCGGGGGCTTTTGGTTACGGTGCTTATCTCAATGGTGAGTGGAGCGCCGAGCCCTGGCCGGTCGAGTGGATGGCCAGGGGGCTTACCAGGAACATGTGCCTCCTGGAGCTTTTCCCCATTCTGGTGGCACTGGAGATATGGGGGGACAAACTCAAAAACAGTTCCGTCGTTTTTTGGACGGACAATTTGAGTGTGGTGTTATGGTTGCCTCCAGGCTGGCTGTTAGTTGGACCATAGAAAAGGATGCTCCTAGCACTCCCCAAAGGATCATCAGCACCGTAGACACTAACTGCTGCGTAGCCACCATAAGTAACGCAGACTCTACGCTCAAAGGCTCGTGCCGCTTCGTTCTCAGTAGCCAATTTTCGGATGATTCGACTGACTACCTCCTGTGCAGGGTCTGGACCATATCGGACTAGCCGCCTCTTTACCTCTGGAACGAAATCAGCGCCCTCATAGCGACGGATCAGGTTGAGGTGCTCTTCACAGGGTTCTGACCATTGTCTTGTCAGCTCCATGCTGCTGTAGGTAGGGACACTGCGCAGTGGCTAGCATTGCTCTCAATAACTCTCCTACGATACCAGTGCTGTTGTGGTGCTGCTCCTTGCGCTAGGACGCTATCCCACCACTGCCGCCAAATGTTACGGTTGCCTCCAGGCTGGCTGGAAGTTGGACCATAGAAAAGGATGCTCCTAGCGCTCCCCAAAGGATCATCAGCACCGTAGACCCTCTAACTTGCAGCTTTGACTCATGTTTGTAGGGTACAGCTATAATCACTACAGGGATTGCTATGCTCTATATACTCCCTTAGCTACTGAGCTCCTGTAAGAGCTCTTGTTCCTGGGTTCACCTACTGGAGCCTGGTCATAGGTCCAGGGCGCAGAGCAGACGGCGAGATACCAGCCCAGCAGCGGTGGTTCGTAGAGTCTGCGTTACTTATGGTGACTATGGTGCTGATGATCCTGTGGTGAGCGCTAGGAGCACCCTTTTCTACGGTCCAACTTCCAGCCAGCCTGGAGGCAACCGTAACATTTGGTGGTTCGTACAGACTGCGTTACTTATGGTGACTACGGTGCTGATGATCCTGTGGTGAGCGCTAGGAGCACCCTTTTCTACGGTCCAACTTCCAGCCAGCCTGGAGGCAACTGTAACATGTGATTTTTGCCATCAATGGACTTTCCTCTTCCTCCCCACCAGTGGTTAGATATCTTAGGATTCTGGTCTTGGGATGCCTTAAGTGGAACATTTAGTTTCAGGCTCGGCATGTCCCTGGGGTGGCTAATATTATAGCTGATACACTTTCTCTTTTTCAATGGGAAAATTTTATGAAGTTTGCTCCTAACGCTGCCGCTCATGGTGTTCCCTGTCCTCCCTTCCTATGGCAGGTGGCATTGGATGGCAGTCTTTGATTCCATTACTGAAGGCATCCCTGGCACCTTCCACTTGGAAGTCTTATGTGAGGTATTGGGAAGAATGGGTATTCTTCTGTGATGTTCGGGGACTTCCTTCTTGCGCAGGTGAGCAAGATTGGCTGTTGTGCTGGCTCGCGGAGCTTAGGACTAAACGGTATCCTTTTTCTGTAAATTGTTCACACTGATGGACTCTTCCAAGACGTTTTTGGTTTGCCAAATTCTTCGGGGTGGGGGAGGTCGGAGGTGCGGCCACCTGACATTAGGGAACCCATAACTGCTGATCGGTTGGTCCCCCTGCTTCAGGTCCTACCTGAGGTTCAGCTCTTTTCGGCGGCGTTCGCCATGGCATTTCATGGCGCACTGCATGTGGGGGAATTGGTTCCGCAATCTAAGATGGCAAAAGTGGGAGGCATGCTGACCGAACACATTAGATTTGCGGATAATGTGGTGGTGCTATTCATCCCTAGATCCAAAGTGGATCAGGATGGTAGGGGGGCTTGGCTGTTGCTCCCCGTGCATCGGGGTTCCGCCAGTTGCCCTTGTGCCCTGTTAAAGGCCTTCTCGGACAAGCGTCCAGTGGGTGCAAAGAGTTTTTTTTTTTTTATTAAATCAGCTTTATTGGTAAAATAAGATGAATCATTACAGATAGTAAACAATTTTACAAAGAAAGAAAATAAATGCACTTGTTTATGTATGCATGTGTATTTGTGTGTATGTATGCATGTGTATTTGTGGGTGTATGTATGCATGTGTGTTTATGTATAAGTGCGTCTGAGTCTGTATGTATGCATGTGTGTTTATGTATGCATGTGTCTGTGTGTGTATGAATGTGTATGTGTGGGTGTATCATAGTAGGAGTGAAATTTTGGAGGAGACTGGGCAACTCACTATCTAAAAAAACAACAACAAATGTGATAGTATAAGTATATTGAAAAGTTGTTTCAAATTGTATGCTGAATCTGAATAATGAAAGTTTAATTTTGACTTTACTGTCCCTTTAAGGTCAAAGTCAACCCTGGATTTCCTAGAATCAGTCACCATACTGCCCAAATATTCTCTCACTTTTTAATTTTAGCAGTCAAAAATAGGAGATCTAAAAGCTGGATGTACAAATTCATACATATTTTTATTATGCAGCTACTGCGGAATCTGTTGGCGCTCTACAAATAATCAATAATAAAAATAATAATACGATTGCAATAAAAAATATAATAGACAATAGAAATATATTTTTGGAGCAAGTACAGCTCTTCTGTATAGTTACTATTACAACAATTTTTAATAATTCTTTTATTTTTAAGAATACATCCTAGCACATCTGGCCATAGAAAGCTCAGATTAAAAATATGTTCCATATCAATTGTATTAGCCAGCCTATTATTTCCTTTGTTCAAAGTAAACCTTTCATTTGTAATAGCAGCAATTATGACAAGTAGGTTTTTATCTCCAATGTACAAACTGAGACAGGGTTTTTTGTGTAAAAGCAATTGCTTCATTAATAGTTATTATACAAATAATTGCAGCTAGGGAATAACTGTTTAGAAACGTGCTTTCAGGTAATTCATGTAAGCTTTTTAGTAAACTCTTAAATTAGGGCTATAATTATCTGGCAAGTGTGCGAACAAGTGATCAGTCGTCTCTTTGATCGCTTACTTGAAAAGAGATTAATCAAATTCACATATAATATTTTTTTTAAATATTTATTCCTAAAATAGATTTTTAGACTAAAACAGTAAAAATATTATGTTGTTTGCAGTCAGCAAAGCATTTCAAATATTCAAATTTACCATCCAACTTTGATCAAATTTGTCCCAATCCATTCTTATTTTTTTAATGCTGGTTATATAAAACTAAGTCTATTCTACTTTTTCATTAGATTTTTTACGTGCAGTGTTTAGCTTTGTATTTAATTAAAGTGACATTAAAAGGTATTTATGTGTACAATAGTAAATAGAAAATGAAGCACTACATTGCAAAAGTTCTGCATACAAAATATTTTTGTAAATGATCTTTAATACAGTAATAAACATATTACATGAAACAATACTGATTGCAGAATGTAGATGGAGGAAGCTTTGCTAAATTTTTATGAATGCAATGAAAAAGAAAACAATGTACTAAAAAAATTAAATATGGACAATTCTTAAACGGATATGAAACCCAATTTCTTAATTTCATAATTCAGATAAAGCATGTGATGTTAAACAACTTTCTAATTTACTAATATTATAAATGTATCTTTGTTCTCTCCATATCTTTTGTTGAAAAGCAGGGACGTAAGCTAAGGAGCATGCACATTTCTGGAGCACTATATTGCAGCAGGTTTACAAAAATGTTATCCATTTGCAAGACCACTACAGGGCAGCACTATTTCCTGCCATTTAGTGCTCCAAACACCTACCTAGGTTTCACTTCAACAAACAATATCATGGGAAATAAGCACATTTTTAAAATGATATGCTCTGTCTGATCACAAATAAAAAGTGTTGGATTTCCTATCCCTTTAATAGCCATGTTTGAAATACAGAAGAAAGAGGTTAACTCTTTACAGTCTGATGGCTTCCAAGGGTGAGCTGGATGTCTGGGCAATTGAAACGGTGAAATACATTTCACACCCCTTCAACAGGATATTAATGGTAAACAAATACTTTGGATAATATATCCAATGCAATATTGAAAGCATTTTTCTAGTTTCAAGTCATAGCATATTGTCTTGGCAAACATATAAGGAAAAATGCAAAGCAAAAAAAGGCAAAGAACAGTTCTACAACTTGAAAATAGAAAAAGTAGAAAAAATGGTGAATAAAATTAAAGAGGGGATAAGGAATACCAGCATACAAAAGATATTAGAACTGTGGGACTTAAAGGGACAGTCTACACCAGAATTTTTATTGTTTTAAAAGATAGATAATCCCTTTATTACCCATTCCCCAGTTTTGCATAACCATCACAGTTATAATAATATACTTTTAACCTCTGTGATTATCTTGTATCTAAGCCTCTGCAAACTGCCCCTTTATTTCAGTTCTTTTGACAGACTTGCAGTTTAGCCAATCAGTGCCTGCACCCAGATAACTTCACGTGCACGAGCACAGTGTTATCTATATGAAATACGTGAACTAACACCCTCTAGTGGTGAAAAACTGTTAAAATGCATTCTGAAAAGAGGTGGCCTTCAAGGTCTAAGAAATTAGCATATGAACCTCCTAGGTTAAGCTTTCAACTAAGAATACCAAAAGAACAAAGCAAAATTGGTGATAAAAGTAAATTGTTTAAAATTACATGCTCTATCTGAATCATGAAAGTTTATTTTGGCCTAGACAGTCCCTTTAATTTAGGAACTTAAAGGGACAGTATACTCTACAACATGGTTATATTAATATACTTTTTACCATTGTGGTTACCTTGTATCTAAGCCGCTTTTGACCCCCTGATCACATAACTATTTATTATCTATTGACTTGCATTTTATCTGATTAGTGCAGTGTCATGCACAACTCCACGGACGTGAGCACAATGTTATCTATATGGCCCATATGAACTAGCAGTCTCCTGTTGTGAAAAGCAAATAAAAAAGCATGTGATAAGAGGCTGAATTAATTTTTCAGTTCTCTTTTATTATATCCTTAATCAAATCTACTTATCTCACCTTTGTTTCTCTCCTTACATTACATTGGTTAAAAGATATTTCTCCCCATTTTTACTGATTCTGCTATTGTTTCTTTTGGACATGGTACACCCCACTATATGCTAAGCTGGCTTAGTGTTTTTTGTTTCCTATATCTGTAGGCTTGCCACCTCGGCCGCGTTTTCCTGGACACTTATGAGTTACACATGCTGCAGGGTGTGCAGGGAGGAATATGAATAGTGCTGTCCAGAAACACAATACACTCCCTGCACACCCTGCGTACCATGTAAGCTCACCCGCCTAGCTGCCCTGTAGTTCATGAGAACGGCCGTAGTCTTTATCATTTATGCTGCATTTTGTATTGAGTCGTCATGCACCTGTTGTACGCAGCACTGCAGAACACGTTGGCACTTATTACAATACAAATAAAATGAGTACATCTTTATACAGTCATATTTCTTGTTATAAAAAGGTTCCTAGGAACTTTTTATACAGATTTGAATGTTTTATTTTTTTTACATAAGGCAGTTCTAATCTTGGGGGATCCTTTTTTTTTAAAAAAAACAACAATAATTTGATTAGCCTCTACCAATAAATAAAACCATCCATTTTGTTGCATATATTCCACGTTTGTCTCTTTATCGATTGCAACACTGCTTTGGTCCCACCTACTTTGCTTGACAGTTACACCTACCTGATCATAGCTCTCTGCCTCTACATGCTTGCATTTTCTAAGCTGCTTTGCTACAGATTTGGGTAGCATCTGGTGAAGTAGATCTTCAGCTAGGTGTCTCTCTTTTTTTAGGTCTTCAGTCCTTTCTTTAAGACTTTTGGCATAGTTTTGTATCCACTCAGTCATCTGTTTAAATGAAACCAGGACAATGGGATATATAAGACAAGACACAGTCAGAAGAGTTACTTTAAGGCTGATTGTGGACAGGATGTCTTTACACTTATTCATGAGCTTCTTATGACCTCTTTGTTGTAAACAGAACTGCACATAATCCAAGTCACTGGTCAAATATGGGCTATAGAACATTGACATTGTAGAAATTAATGGTGTAAATAAAACTACATTCTGATACCCTGTCAAGTAGACTGATAAGTTTGTATCCTTCCAGCAGCTGTGTAATGTGTTTGACGTAAAAATAGCATAATTAAACATGGTAAGTATTTGATATAATAGTATTTGAAGATCTTCAGAAAGCAAAGAAGAAGAAATATGTATTCTACTAATGGTCTCTTTAGCTTTGATAAGAAGATGCAAGGACATGACATCTGCCCAATCTGGGTTATTTCTAACTTTCTCTAAATCTTCTTCTTGGCTGCAAAACATATCAAAAATATCACTGATTATATCTGAAAACACATTATTCAGATCAACATTTGTGATGTTTTCCAGCTTTGTTTCTATTTTTTCCAAATACAATCCACATTCATGATCAACATCAATCCTCCCAACACATTTCTTGTGTGGATTGTTAATTCCTTTATCCTCCTTACAGAATGAGTGGACTTTGTTCATCATTATTTTCCTTTGATCAGTGAAGTTTAATTTATCCCAACAGCATTGTTTCCTTTGGACTTGAAGGAATCCAATAAAATGTAAAGCCAGTAGTTTGGTGCAAGATGAAAAACCATGGAGAGCAGAATCAGTATTCCTCCATTCTTCAATACTGTTACTTAAGTCTATTGATACTGACCCAAGGAGGGTAACTAACGAAATAAAGCATGCAGCCAATATCCTTCTGACCGTACGACTGGTACCAATCTTGGATGGCGGTGTGCATCTGAGACACAGAATTGTAAAAATAAACTGGAAGTCAATTATTTACCAAGCAGCTGTAGAACTTGATTACATATAACATACATATGATTAACAGATAATTGATTTATTGAATATATGTAAAATAAACTAAGGCAATTGGAGAAAGATCATGACACAAAGGGACCCAGAGAGAGATTATGGCACAAGGGGGAATTGAGAGAGAACAAAACATAAAGGGTAGGATGACTCAAATGAACAAAGAGTGGCTTGGACAAAAGATATATTTTATTTTTTTTCTTTTCTTCATCATCACACTCCCTCAGTTTCACAATCAATTTTACACAGTCCACACATGGGCATTTTTATCATGTGTATTCCTGGCAATTCTCAATATAACCTAACCCCACTAAGAGGGTTGAGCATGAAGACAAATTTTGTTGAAGCCTTGAAACAATAGTTTTACATAAAAAAAATGAAATATAGTAATTGTAATGCTTTATAGCAAATGTGGTCTAATGATCTTATATGAAAGAGCATTTTACTTGCATAAAAATGCAGAAGTATACTAACAATGCACAACCGCACAAATACAAAAATGTAAATAATACCATTAACTGTGTTTTTCATAACTGATGAGACACCCAGACCTAAGCAATAATGTTCCATTTGCAAAAAAAATGTTTAATAAGAAAAAAATATGAATTTGTGCTAATTATATTTTAAAATCCTCAAAATATTTTCCCAAACCATAGAAACTACTAATAAATATAAGAAATTATCTAATTGAGTTTACTTCATTATGATTTATTTTAAATAAATAAATATATATTAAACAAAAATATATAAACATATATAATATGCTTAAATAAAAAATACAATAAATTTTAGTTGTATGTATCTATAACTATATTAAATATAAAAAAACATTTAACAGCAGTTAATTCAGGGAAATAATTCAATAAAATATCTCTGATAAATAGGATTGTGTTATCACAGCATTTGAAAATGATAATAAATTTGTTTTTTACAGTGTATGTGTTTTAGAAAAAAAATAAGTGGACATGAAAATAATGAATGTATAATGTAAATTGTAGTTATGTCATTTAAAAAGAGGAGATATATTTTCAATAAAGATTTTATTCCGGCAATATATAACTACAAAAGGCCAAATAAACTAAAGGCTTCTAACATTTGCTCACATTAGCTTAAAAATATATCACTTTTTTTAATATATTCATGTATTTATTTTAATATATGTTATTTTCACCTGATTCCAGAACAGGGATTTAAATAAAATATCTAATTGCAATAAAAAGTGCCATGTTACATGCATAATAAATAAAGCAATATACTGTAGGTATAATGCCACTTCCGTTTTAAAAGTATGATTTTTTTAAAAAACAAGATTTTTAATGTTTCTTTGAACCTTGTATGCTTACAGACCCCAGACTCAATTATATATTTGTTATAATTAAAGATTGGTGGACATTTATATTATATAACACTGACATTATTAGATCGTATAATATTTGTATTTTTAATAACAGTTTGCCACATTTAGTCTACAACTTTTCTATGTTGTTCTAAAATAACATTTTGATTGTGTCTATAAAAATAAGTGGTAAGCAGACATGAACTTAATAAAGGTATAAGGCCAAATATAGTTAGGAGAATAATAATATTAAGATTTGTTACTGGAAATATATAACTTCAAAAGGACATAGAAACAAAAAAGGCTTATAATATTATCTCACATTAACTTAAAAAGAAATTTGCAATATTTTTAACTGATATTTTTTCAGGACAGGGTTTTTAATAAAATGTAATGTTACATACAGTAATTATATATATATATATATATACACACAGAGATAGATATTGCCACTACATTTTATACACATTAAAATTATGATTTATTTCTTTTAAATACAAAAAAAATGTAATCTCTTTTTGAACCTTGAAAGCTTACTGAACCTGGAATAATTTATATTTTTATGATAAAAATTATAATCGATTGCTAGACATCTAAGTTATATAACATTAACAATTTTAGAAATGCATATGTGTAATTTTATTTAGATAAAAGTTTGCTACATTCGGTTTACACAAAAAAAACAAATGTGCGTTGTATGTAATTTAAAAAATGTTTTAAACAAATTTAAATATACAATTAAATAATAAAACATGTTTATAAATATATAGGGTGTATTTTTGTGTAAAAAAATACTGTAAATAAATTTTAGTTTAAACTTGTGTGAGTTTGTGTTAAACAAAAATGTATTTAATAAAAATATAATTAAAAAGTTCAAAACGTAATTAATTTAACAAATGTGTGTGTGTGTGTGAACATATACTGTCAATAAAACATATTGTGTGTTTATAACAAACACTATTTAATAAATAATATAATGTATCTCAAATAAAAATCTCAAATCTAATTATTTTATCAAATACAAGTGTGTATGAAAAACAAATTATAATTAGTATGAATGCATGTCTATGTTTACGTGTATTGCTTAATCGTAATCTCATTTTACACTTACCTACAATTTTCACAGGGGTCATTATGCTGAGTTGTGTTTTCCCTGTAGGACATTTTGCTATGGATCATGTTAATCTTGCTCTTCAGTGATGCAGAAGATAAGGCTCCAGAGGCAAATAACTCTCTTCTCTGGTCTTCAGTCATGACCCCAACTTAAAACGATAGTTATGTTACTTACAAGAACAGGGGAGAAAAGATTTGGTTCCAAAACAAGACAGGTTGGTCATGGAGCCCACACCTAACCAACTACCCAAGAATATAACTCATCTCATATCTCCCCTGCAATGGGATTGTAACCTGATGCAAATCTGAGATAATTGTAGGTGAAATTCTGAATAGCAGAAGGATGATTTGCTAAATCCCACACATGCAGTTGTACCGGAACAATTTAATTATACCAATACTAATTGCAGCATAAGGAAACATGTGGTATAGCACTATTATTATTATTATAATTTAAATACAATGAAAGAATATCACAAAAACATTATATGCTGGGCTTGAATTCAATAATTAGCCTTTTATTTTTGGAGTGAAAGCTAATTGCAATAATTTTGAATGCTGAATATCCTAATTCTGTTTGTACATCTGGTTGCTAGTGTGTTCAAATGTAAACACATGATGAGCATAGATTTGTGTTAATATATCATTAAAGTTGCATAAAAGCACAAAAATTAAAATGGACTAATGTGGTAGAGACTGTTGTTTGTATAACAATGGAGTTAAAGGGATACTAAACCATATTTTTTTCTTTCATTATTCGGATATAGTTTTATGTTTAAGCAACGTTCTAGTTTACTTCTATTATCAATTTTTCTTAGTTCTCTTGCTATCTTTATTTGAAAAGCAGGAATGTAAAGCTTAGGAGCCAGACCATGTTTGGTTCAGAACCTGGGTTACGCTTGCTTATTGGTAAGCCAAATGTAGCCACCAATAAGCAAGCGCTATCCAGGGTATTGAATCTAAAGTGGGCCGGCTCCTGAGCTCATTCCAAAGGACACTACTCTGTGCTAATAATTTTAAACCTCTCTGTAGCCTTTGATACAGTTGACCATCTTCTGCTTATCCAGACCTTTCAATCCTTGGGTATTTGTGACACAGCTCTACTTCCTACCTTTCTAACCGTACCTTCAGTGTAACCTTCTCTGGCTCTTCCTCCTCCCTTTTACCCCTCTCTGTTGGTGTATCTCAAGACTCGGTTCTAGGTCCCCTTCTTTTTTTCAGTCTATACATCATCTCTATGCTCTTTAATTAAGTCCTGTGGGTTTCAGTGTCATATTTATGCTAATGACACCCAAAGCTACCTTTTTGCAGCAGACATTTCCTCTTCCCTGCTGACTTGTCACCAGCTACCTAACTAATATCTCATCGTGGATGGCTACTCGCCACATAAAGCTGAACCTCTCTAAAACTGAATACCTATTTCCTCCCTGTAAAAATCTCCCCATTCGCCAAATTTTACTTACTGTGGACAACTCTGTTATCACCTCTACCCCCTCAGGCCCGCTGCTTTGGGGTCACACTTGACTCAGAACTTCCTTTTGCCCCCCCATTAAGTCCTTAGCTAACTTTTGCAGCTTCCACCTGAAAAAAATCTCTAAAATTCATCACTTCCTCACACAAGACACAAATAACATTTTTATTCACTACCTTATAATTTCCCGCCTTGATTACTGCAATTCTGTCTTTTCTGGTCTCCCAAGCTACTGCCTTTCCCCACTGCAATCCATCACGAATGCCTCTGGCCGGCTCATCTTCCTTAAGCATTGCTCCACATCTGCTTCACTACTTTGCCAACACCTCCACTGGCTTTCCATAGCCTCAAGAACACAATTCAAACTTTTGACCCCAACATACATAGCCCTCACCAACACTGCATCCTCCTATATCTCTGCCCTTGTCTGCAAAAACTCACCAACCCGCCCACTCCGCTCATGACCTATTTCTTTCCTCATCTCTCATCACTTCCTCACACTCTCGTCTGCAAAACTTTTCTAGAACTGCACCCATCATATGAACATTTTGCCTCAATCAGATTTGCCTCTAGCATCAAAAATGTGTTCCTTAAACATATCTGTTCAAAGATGTGTACAACTTACTTTAAGAAGTCTCTACTACTTATGTTTCCCTCTCCCTTTACTTCCCCATGAACGTCCTTTAGAATGAAGGCTCACAAGTGCACCTGTCCTGTCGATCATTTCATGTAAAGATGGTTTACAGCTTACCGGGCAGGGCTCTCTACCCTTACAATGTATCTAATTGTTTATAACTATATGTATGATTTGTGTATATATCTTCTGTTTATTGTACCACATAACTATATACTTAAAGGGACAGTCTACACCAGAATATTGTTTTAAAAAACAGATAATCCCTTTATTACCCATTCCCTAGTTTTGCATAACCAACACCGTTATATTAATACAATTTTTACCTCTGTGATTGTCTTGTATCTAAGCCTCTACAGAATGCCCCCTTATTTCAGTTATTTTGACAGACTTGCATTTTATCCAGTCAGTGCTGGCTAGTTATCTATATGAAACACATGAACTAACACCCTCTAGTGGTGAAAAACTGTCAAAATGCCCTGAGATGTGAGGCGGCCTTCAAGGGCTTAAAAATTAGCATATGAACCTCCTAGGTTTAGCTTTCGACTAAGAATACCAAGAGCACAAAGCAAAATTGGTGATAGATGTAAATTTGAAAATTGTTTAAAATGACATTCCCTATCTGAATAATGAAAGTTTCTTTTGGACTAGAAGCTGCATAAGCTCAGATGCACCCAACGTGGCAGAGGCCTGTAATGGAGGCTGTCTAAGCTCAGATGTGCCCAGAGTGACAGAGGCCTGTAATGGAGGCTGTGTAAGCTCAGATGTGCCCAGAGTGACAGAGGCCTGTAATGGAGGCTGTGTAAGCTCAGATGTGCCCAGCGTGACCGAGGCCTGTAATGGAGGCTGTGTAAGCTCACATGTACCCAGCGTGACCGAGGCCTGTAATGGAGGCTGTGTAAGCTTAGATGTACCCAGCGTGACCGAGGCCTGTAATGGAGGCTGCCTAAGGTCAGATGTACCCAGCGTGACAGAGGCCTGTAATGGAGGCTGTCTAAGCTCAGATGTGCCCAGAGTGACAGAGGCCTGTAATGGAGGCTGTGTAAGCTCAGATGTGCCCAGCGTGACAGAGGCCTGTAATGGAGGCTGTGTAAGCTCACATGTACCCAGCGTGACCGAGGCCTGTAATGGAGGCTGTGTAAGCTTAGATGTACCCAGCATGACCAAGGCCTGTAAAGGAGGCTGCCTAAGGTCAGATGTACCCAGCGTGACAGAGGCCTGTAATGGAGGTTGTGTAAGCTCAGCTGTGCACAGCATGATCGAGGCCTGTAATGGAGGTTGTGTAAGCTCAGCTGTGCCCAGCTTGACCAAGGCCTGTAATGGAGGCTGCGTAAGGACAGATGTGCCCAGAGTGCCAGAGGCCTGTAATGGAGGCTGCGTAAGGTCAGATGTGCCCAGAGTGCCAGAGGCCTGTAATGGAGGCTACGTAAGGTCAGATGTGCCCAGCGTGACAGAGGCCTCTAATGGAGGTTGTGTAAGCTCAGCTGTGCCCAGCTTGACCAAGGCCTGTAATGGAGGCTGCATAAGGACAGATGTGCCCAGAGTGCCAGAGGCCTGTAATGGAGGCTGCGTAAGGTCAGATGTGCCCAGAGTGCTAGAGGCCTGTAATGGAGGCTACGTAAGGTCAGATGTGCCCAGCGTGACAGAGGCCTCTAATGGAGGTTGTGTAAGCTCAGCTGTGCCCAGATTGACCAAGGCCTGTAATGGAGGCTGCGTAAGGTCACGTGCCCAGCGTGACAGAGGCCTCTAATGGAGGTTGTGTAAGCTCAGCTGTGCCCAGCTTGACCAAGGCCTGTAATGGAGGCTGCGTAAGGTCAGATGTGCCCAGCGTGACAGAGGCCTGTAACACCAAAAAAACAAAGGGTGGGATCTCACGGAGTCTCACCACCATGAAAGAAATTAATTTATCAGATAACCATAAATTATGTTTTGTTTCATATAGGTGGTGAGATCATGGGATCTAATACCCAAGCTGTTGAGTCCATGAGTAATAACATAAAGGGAGGGATTTAAAAACATATTTTTCACTGAGAAAATAAATCCCCAACCCCAAATAATTTTTTTTAATAATGTACTTAAAAAACAGACATAATCATCAAACTAAGACAACTGCTGCCTGGTCTCCTCTTGTTTCATGGTCTCCCTAAACTAAAAGGCAAACCCACAAAACAACCTCTCTTCATAATGCTTAACAGCGCCAAGTCCCTTATCCTCAAGAGGTGGAAGAAGGTTGAGGTTCCATCTGTAACGGATTGGACAATTCAGGTGGACAGGTATTAACAATTGGAAAGGTTTAGATATATGAGAGACGAAAAAATAGAAACACATGAGTATATGCTGGAACTCTGGAGACCTATGATTTCAGACCTAAGACCTAAGACCTAACACAATGAGTCCACAGATCATCTTAATTACTAATGGGATATTCACCTCCTGGTCAGCAGGAGGCGGCAAAGAGCACCACAGCAGAGCTGTTAAATAGCTCCTCCCTTCCCTCCCACTCCAGTCATTCGACCAAAGTTAGGAAGAGAAAGGAAAAACCAAGGTGCAGGTGTCTGAAGTTTACAATAACCCACAACCTGTCTAAAAGAACAGGGCAGGCCGTGGACTCATCGTGTAAAAAATAAATAAAAAATTATCAGGTAAACATAAATTTTCTTTTCTTTTTTAAGACACGAGTCCACGGATCATCTTAATTACTAATGAGATTCAATACCCAAGCTAGAGTACACAGATGATACGGGAGGGACAAGACAGGGAACTTAAACGGAAGGCACCACTGCTTGAAGAACCTTTCTCCCAAAAACAGCCTCAGCCGAGGCAAAAGTATCAAATTTGTAAAACTTTAAAAAAAGTGTGAAGAGAGGATCAAGTCGCAGCCTTGCAAATCTGTTCCACAGAAGCTTCATTTTTGAATGCCCATGAGGAAGCAACAGTCCTTGTGGAATGAGCTGTAATTCAGTCATGAGGCTGCTGTAAAGCAGTTTCATATGCAAAAACGTATGATGCTCTTCAGCCAAAAAGAAAGAGAAGTAGCCGTAGCTTTCTGTCACTTGCATTTTCCCAAGAAAACCACAAAGAAAGAAGAAGACTGACGAACGTCCTTAGTCGCCTGCAGGTAAAACTTTCAAGCACGGACCACGTCCAAATTGTGCAAAAATCTTTCCTTCTTAAAAGAAGGATTAAGACACAAGGAAGGCACAACAATCTCCAGATTAATGTTCCGATCAGAAACAACATTAGGAAGAAATCCTAATTTGGTACGCAAAACGACCTTATCTTCATGGAAAATAAGATAAGGAGACTCATACTGTAATGCCGAGAGTTCTGACCCTCTCCGCGCAGAAGAAATAGCCATAAGAAATAAAACCTTCCAAGATAACAACTTAATATCTAAGGAATGCATAGGGTCAAACAGAGCCCCTTGAAGAACTTTGAGAACTAAATTTAGACTCCATGGAGGAGTAACTGGTTTGAACACAGGCCTGATCCTGACGAAAGCCTGACAAAAAGACTGAACATCTAGGACATCTGCCAGACATTAATGTAATAAGATAGATAAAGCCGAGATTTGACCCTTTAGGGAACTCGTCGATAAACCTCTCTCCAAACCTTCCTGGAGAAAAGACAAAATCCTAGGAATCCTAACTACTCCATGAGTAGCCCTTGGATTCACACCAATAAACATATTTAAGCAAAATCTTATGGTAAATCCTTCTAGTTACAGGTTTATGAGCCTGAATCATGGTCTCTATGACCGAATAAAAAAAAACCTGCTTGGATAAAATCAAGCGTTCAATCTCCAAGCAGTCAGTTTCAGAAAAACTAGATTTGGGTGAAGGAAGGGCCCCTGAATCAGAAGGTCCTTCCACAACAGAAATCTCTAAGGTGGAAGAGATGTCATCTCCAACAGATCTGCATACCAAATCCTGCGAGGAAAGGCCGGTGTTATGAGAATCACAGAGACCCTTTCCTGTTTGATTTGAGCAAATACTCGAGGAAGAAGTGTAACCAGAGGATAACACGTATGCTAGATTAAAGGCCCAAGGGGCCGCCAGTGCATCTATCAGTTCTGCCTGGGGGTCACTGGATCTCGACCCATATCTCGGGAGCTTGGCATTCTGTCGCGATGCCATGAAATCTAATTCCGGCTGACCCCACTTGAGAATCAGGCTGGAGAACACTTCCGGATGGAGTTTCCCACTCCCCCAGATGAAAGGTCTGCCTGCTCAGAAACTCTGCCTCCCAGTAGTCCACCCCTGGGATGTGGATCGCCGAGGCAGCAAGAATGGGCTTCCGCACACTGAAGTATTTTAGATACCTCTGTCATCGCCAAGGAACTTCTCGTTCCTCCCTGATGATCGATGTAAACCACTGACGTTATGTTATCCGACTGGAAACTGATAAACTGTACCGAGGCTAACTGGGTCCAGGCCAGAAGAGCATTGTAGATCGCTCATAGTTCCAGAATGTTTATGGGTAGAATAGACTCTGAGTCCATGTTCCCTGAGCCTTTAGAGAGCCCCAGACTGATCCCCACCCTAGAAGGCTGGCATCTGTTGTCACAGTCACCCAAGATGGTCTGTGAAAGCAGGTTCCCTGGAAGAGATGATCCAGAGACAACCACCATTGTAGAGAGTCCCTTGTCTCCTGAGATGTATTTGAAGAGACAAGTCTGCATAATCTACATTCCATTGCCTGAGCATGTTTAACTGCAGAGGTCTAAGAAGAAACCGAGCAAATGGAATGATGACCATTGCCGCCACCATCAGTCTGATTACCTCCATGCACTGAGCCACTGATGGCCGAGGAGTGGACTGAAGTGCTAGACATGTATCGCAACTCTTTGATTTCCTGACTTCGATCAGAAAAATCTTCATTGATAGGGAATCTATAATGGTTCCCAATAAAATTACCCTTGTATTTGGGACCAAGAAACTCTTTTCCAAATTTACCTTCCACCCGTGAGATCGCAGGAAGGCTAACACCTAGTCCCTGTGGGATCTGTCTTGTTGAAAGGATGGTGCCTGGACTAAGATGTCGTCCAGATAGGACGCCACTGCAATATCTCGTAATCTAAGCCCCACCAACAGCGAACACAGCACCCTTGTGAAAATTCTGGGAGCTGCGGCAAGACCGAAGAGAATAGTCACGAACTGGAAGTGTTTGTCCAGAAAGGCAACCCTTAGGAACTTGTGATGATCCCTGTGAACGGGAACATGCAGGTATGCGTCCTTTAAATCCACTGTTGTCATAAATTGACCCTCTTGGATCGAAGAAAGAATGGAACGAATAGTTTCCATCTTGAAGGACGGTATTCTGAGAAATTTGTTTAGACTCTTGAGATCTAAAATTGTCCTGAAAAATTCCCTCTTTTTTGGGAACCACGAACAGATTGGAATAAAATCCCAGACCCTGTTCCTGATTTGGAACAGCAACTCTCACTCCCAGATCGGAGAGGTCTTTGATACAGAGCAAGAACGCCTCTCTTTTGTCTGATATACAGATAATCTTGAAAGCAAAAACCTGCCTCTGGGAGGGAAACTTTTGAACTAGTTTGTATCCCTGTGACACTATTTTGATTGCCCAGGGATCCTGAACATCTCAAACCCAAGCCTGAGCGAAGGAGTCTGCCCCCTACAAGATCCCTTTGATTCAATAGCAGGCTTCTTGGATTATTTTCCCTTATTCCAAGACTGATTGGGTCTCCAGGAAGGTTTAGACTGATCCTGCTTGGAGGAGGAAGCAGAAGAATTTCCCTTGAAATTTCGAAAGGAACGAAAATTACTCTGTCATCCCTTTTGGTTGTTTTTCTTATCCTGAGGGAGAAGATAACCCTTACCTCCCATAATTTCAGAGATAAATTCCATCAAGCCAGGTCCAAACAAGGTCTTTCCCTTGTAAGGGATCACTAAAAGTTTAGACTTAGAGGATACATCTGCAGACCAAGGTTTTACTCATAAGGCTCTGCGAGCTAGAACAGAGAAACCTGAAATCTATGCTTCCAGATTGATAACTTGAAGGGAAGCATCCGTAATAAAGGAATTAGCCAATTTAAGAGCTTTTATCCTATCCTAGATTTCATCCAGGGGAGTTTCTGTCCTAATAGCATCAGACAACGCATCAAACCAATATGCCGCCGCACTAGTGACGGTAGCAATGCACACAGCTGGCTGCCATTGTAAGCCCTGGTGTACATTCTTTTTTAGTAACCTCACCAATCTTTTGATCTCCATTCCATTCTTGAAAGCACAACTATCCTCTATGGGTATAGTAATTCTCTTAGCTAAGATTGGAAAAGCTCCTTCCCCCTTGGGGACTGTTTGCCATGCCTCCTTACCCACGTTGGCTATGGGAAACAACTTTTTAAATATAGGAGATAGAGAAAAAAGGGCCAGTCATACCGGAGCCCTTCAGGGTAACTAGAACCTCCTTATGTAGCAAACGGAGGTGATCCAGAAAACCACTTTAATATCAGACAAAGGAATTACCCAGACGAAGTCTGAGATGTTTCCCTTATCTATTACCGAAATATCTTCCACTTAAAACTTCAGGGAATAAAACATTTGGAATAGTTTGTGATTAAATACATAGCATGGGGAAAAAACAGACAATGCAACAGATATCGCCAAAGATTTATTAGAGAAGCGATATCTTGCTATGAAAACTCCAGACGGAGTTGGTGAGGAAGCGCAGGGCACTGCATGGGTGGACTGTAATATTTTATGGACATTTAATGAGAATCCCATTTATCTCTATAGAAAGGTTCTCACTACAAAGAACAGGGAATGGATTGTTAGAGACACATTTATTTAACAACAGAAGGAGCCACTCTAATAATGATAACCCTGCATAGTAGGGTCTCTTGGGACATCAGACTGACGTATGGATGATTAATCCCATAAAGGTCTTGACTGAATTTATATCCAAATAAACACATAAAGACCTTTACTGTCTCTTTAATTTTTAAAGAGGAAACTTTTTACTTATGAAGGCAGAAAAAAAATGCTAAGTAGGTACATGACGTACATGAGTACTGCATACTCTTATACACCTCAGCATAACCCTGCTGAGGTGCCTGCCAGTCCTTCTGTTAAAATCCTAACAGTTGGAGTGCTGGCTCTAAGCGTAAAATTCTGACATAAAATATTGCGCTCCCTCCAATAACCGGAAATGCTTGGGAGGAGGTGTCTAAGCGCAACCACTAGAATCTATTAGTCTCCTTCTGTCCGATAACCGGAAGTACTAAAAAGCAGTGCACAACCAAATTGGCGCCACACAAGCTACGCCCCTCATGGGCGTTTCAATAGCCCTCTCCCGGTTGCCATTATTAAGTTAAACGACCGGGAGCAAAACAACAGACTGCTTAGCTTCCTTTCTCTCCTTAGGTGGCTGCTTAGTCCATAAGATAACTCAAGAGTGAAACACCCTCACACTGATCTCGCTCTCCACATTAGTCTGTCAATATGAAATCTCCCGGTCGGCTATTAATTCTGAAACCGCCGGGAGATGAGTCACATGTCATACAGCCCCAGTGCCTGCGTCCAAGCTGCCAAGTGTCCCCTAAAGTAACAAGGAGATGCACTCTGTTAGCGCCCTTACTAAGGAGCCCAATCTCGATGAGGTCTTTGTGTAAAAAAATCAAGTGCCCAAACTTTTTCTGAGATTTCTCTGTACCCCCAGAAATAAAGTCAGCACTTACCTCATATTCTGCCTGGCAGCAAGGCAGTTTCCAGGTTTGAGAGGTCCTATCCATCACATGGACCAGTGAATGAAGAGAAAGTCCCGAGCTAGAATCTCTCAGGTTTTCCAGAGGCAGGGCAGCATCAATATATGGAAGGCACAGTGAGAATTAGGTCTCACAAGTTCCCATTGCTCTAAAGTCACCAAAGCTCTACTGTAGAGACTGATATGGACTACGGCTACACCCTAGAACAAAGCAGCACACTCTGGCACTACTTTAAAATAATAAACTCTTGATTGAAGAATCTAATCTAACACCTCACTTTACCTCTTCCCATCACTAACGTAGGCAAAGAGAATGACTGGAGAGGGAGGGAAGGGAGGAGCTATTTAACAGCTCTGCTGTGGTGCTCTTTGCCTCCTCCTGCTGACCAGGAGGTGAATATCCCATTAGTAATTAAGATGATCTGTGGACTTATCGTGTCTTAAAAAAGAAATAAGCATTCAATTTACATCAAGTTTAGAGACTTGGGATCCGGATGGGAAAATAAAAAAAAAAGACCTTGGGACAGAAGGTCTGACTGCAGAGGAAGAGGCCAAGGAGGGCAACTGACATCAGAACCAGATCTGCATACCAAATCCTGCAAGACCATGCTGGATAGCTAACAAACTTCTCTAGCCTTATCTTGGAAATCACTCTGGGAAGAACAACCAGAGGAGGGAACAGATAAGCAAGCTGAAATGACCAAGGAACTACTAAAGCATCCACTGCCTGAGGATCCCGAACCTTGCAAAGTACCTGGGAAGTTTGTCATTCAAACAAAAGTCCATCAGATCCACAATCTGATTGAACACATCCTGATAAAGAGAGACCACTCACCTGGATATCCCTGAGAAACAATATTCTGAACCCAGGGATCTGGGACAGACTGAAACCAAGCCTCCTGTAAGTGGTTTAATTTCCCCCCTAACAGAAATACTGGGTCGGGGCCGCACCTTCATGTGGTTTTAGAAGAGGGGACAGATTTCTTACCCTGTTTTGACTTGTTCCAGTTAGCATTAGGTCTCCAGACTGAACCAGAGGAACCTTGCTTTTGAACCCAGGAGTCAGTTTTCTGTTCTTTATTCTGTCGAAAAGAACGGAAATTATTAGAAGCTTCGGATTTTCTTAAGACTTCCTGTCTTGAGAAAGAAAAGCTAATTTAACTCCAGTAATAGTAAAAATAATAGAATCTAAATCAGACCCAAATAAAAGAAAGAGACAATCAAGATTTAGACACCATATCGACATTTTAGGATTTAAGCCACAAGGCCCTCCTGGCAAGAAATGCTAAAAACATGCTTTTGACATTAATTTTCATAATATGAAACACATCATTACAAATAAAAGATTTGGAACTTTGAAGCAAACTCAATAGATTTGCACTAACAGAGTCATCAAAAAACTGTTCTGAAAGACTTTATAACCAGTAGGTAGAAGCAACAGTCACATCAGCAATAGAAATAGCTGGCCTGAGAATATAACCAGCATGTAAAAAAGCCCTTCTATTAAACAATTCTAACTTTCTATCTAAAGGGTCCTTAAAAGAAATACTGTCTTCCAAAGGAATAGTATGTTTAGCCACAGTGGAAATGGTCCCATCAATATTGGAAATCGTTTCCCATAAAGCTAGATTAGCAGTAGATAAAGGATATAACTTTTTAAACCTTGCAGATGGATTAAAAGACACACCTGGCTTAGACAATTCACTAGCAATCATGTCAGAGACAGCACCAGGCACATGTAAAAAGTCAGGGAGATTAACATAGTCCTAAAAAAAATGAATTTAAATGATTACAAGGGTTATCATCATAAGTTTTAGGATCTTCTTACCCCTAAAGTGACTAAAGTCTATTTTAAAAGAGAATGAATATGTTCAACTTTAAATAAAGAAGAGGAAATATCAGGTGCCACTTCAGATGAGGAAACCCCAGAGGAAACTTCATCATCTGAAGATACAAGAGTATCCCTGTGATCAGGGCACATAGCACTTGTAGAAGGTAAAATCTGAACTGACCTTTTACGCTTATTGGAAGGTGGGAAAGCAGCCAACGCCTTAGAGACTGCAGCCTTGATGAAAGACTTCATGGCAGGAGGCACCACTTCAGCATCAACCTGTAATGAACAAAGAGTAGGTGCATTATTAACAAATTTAAACATGAGCCACATAATTGAGCTGAAGAGGGCGCTTCAGTTTTTTTACAATGAGCACATTGTAGAAAGGTGTTAAGAGTCGGTTTCTTGGGTAAATTTAGGGACAGAATCCTGCTGATCCATTATAGCATATGGCATAACAAAGCAATAAACACTATAAAAAATTTAAAAAAGCTCTTGAGGAAAGGAAACCATTTACCCCCACCTAAGTAGCTGAAAAGGAGAAACAAACATTACTTCCGAACACGCGCCAAACAACTGCATACCAATAACCCGACGAGTGCATAAATCAACCCGCAGGAAAACTAAAAGGGACGTGTGCTAACCCAACAAGCAAACCCAGGGTGAGAAAATAACTGCGGCTCTTAAGAGACTAAAGGACATGCGCAATCTAAGAGCACCAAAAGACCCGCCACGTGCAAAAGCAAGGGAAATAGTGAAAGATCTGTCCCAGGCCTCAACATAGACTGAAAACCCCTTTCTCTGAAGAATTACATGCACATCTTAATTCTTCAACCACCTTCAGCAGAGGCAAAGAAAGACTGAGGTATGTGTGAGGGGTTTTATAGGGCTCTTGGTGTTTGGGAATCTTCGCCTCCTACTAGTGGTAGAGAAGAGTAATTCCCATGAGTAATAGATTGTGGACTCTCACCACTTGTATGAAAGAAATTGAGGACATTTCCAGATACATATTGTTGGGCTCTGAGCAAAAAAATAAGAGGAAACAGTTTTAAATTGTAAAATTTAATTAAACACAACTTTAATAATCTACAACATGATCACTCTCAAATTAACAAACAAATTGCCAAGATTCAAACAGAACAATTTAAAATAGATAAAAACAGAAGTCATATCATAATTTAGGACAGTTATCTGACATCTACCAGTCTGTGAAAAATGTTAATTATATGTTAATTGTTATTAGGAAATTCACAACTATCAGCAAAATAAATTAAAATAAAACAATTCAGACATTCTTATTATTCATTAAAGTTGAGAAAAATATTAAAAATTTCAGCACATTGTTATGTTTATTTTAAAAGTCATTTAAAATTAAGTTTATTAACATCAGTTATGTATGAGCAGCCACATGTTTAGCACGTCAGCAAATAAATACATATTGTGCTGTGTTTAACAATGTTAATTCTAGCTGTTGCATCCTAAATCTGAGAATAGCCCCTTTAACACAATCCCAGGACCAATCTCTGAGCATGTGGTTAAATGATTGGTGATTATACACCATGCATCTGTCAATCAAACACATGATCAGCAGGCACCTATCAGCTTCTCTGTGGTTCAGACATTGATGGCATCCACAAGAAGCTGATCCCAGAATGCAAAGAGATAACAAAATTATTAAACACCCTATATTACATAGCAGATGCTAACATTATAATGGATCCAGAATCACATTTTAAAAACACTACAATGTCCTTTTAAAAAAGAACACAATTTAGCTTTTCCTAATTTTAACAGCATCTATATTATTTTATTTACAAATAAATTGGTCTGACAGACTCAAAGTCCTGGCTATATCTTCTGAGATCTGTCATTTCAAAGGAAGATTAAGAGACAATGATGCTAAATTCAGTAAAAAAAACAAAAAAAGTACCCACAATTCCCCCCTAACAATCTGTATACAGCCCATACCAAGAGTTTGTCAGACATGTATTTGTAAAGTCTGCCAACATGTTTTTAAAGGGATATGAAACCCAAAATGTTTCTTTTGTGATTCAGACAGAACAAACCATTTTTAAAAAGTTTCAAATTTACTTCTATTATCAAATTTGCTTTGTTTTATTGATATTCTGTGTTGAAGAGATACTTAGGTATCTGTAGCACTAAATGGCAGGAAATAGCACTCTTGCAAATGGATAACATTAATGCAAAACTGCTGCCATATAATGAAGAAAATGCGATAATAGAAGTAAATTAGAAAGATGTATAAAATCACATCCTCTATCTGAATCATGAAAGACATTTTGGGTTTCATATCCCTTTAAGTAAATGAGTTAAATATTACTGTTAGTCACACACTCTGACAATAACCATTTAACATTAGTAGTAATAAAATCATCACACAACTGAACTACTCGTATCTATAAATGGAATCCATAACACCATTCTTGATTGGCAGCTCCTCTTCATCACAGGCAGAAAACGGATACCCTGAAGTTGTTTTTTCTGGAAGCGGATTGTCTTTCTGCTTCTTGCATAGAGTTTGGAATTTGAAGCCTCGTGCTGGGAATGTGCTCACTCAGACATTAACATCGTCCTGTTCAATCAATAAAATATGCCATTATTAAGGAGCTAAGCTAACTGTATTAGCAGCTACAGAACTAGAGTTTATATCACTATGGTGGGTACCAGCAGTGATGTCTCATTTGTTTGTGGGAGGTATAAGCCAAACTACTGCAGACTGGTGGGCACAATGCATTAAACAATGTACCAGTGTCATCATACAGCAACAATCTGTGCCCCAGCATCATACAGACTCTAACTACCCATAAACGCAGCGCTTAGAGGTCAATAAACTGCTAGGTACAACCACAATACTAAGGTTACTACTTGCTATGCTATTGATGTGCTTCTGTGTCTGCAGCTTTAAATCAAACCCATTCTCTAATTTAGCCCTTACTTTTGCCAGTGTGGTCAAACTTTACATCATCCTGTTAAGAACCGTCATCCTAGAGCTTAAAGGGAAATGAAACCCAAATTTTTTCTTTCATGATTTAGAAAGAGTGTGCAGTTTTAAACAACTTTCTAATTTACTTCAATTATCTAATTTGCTTCATTCTCTTGATATCCTTGCTGAAAAGCATATCTAGATGGGCGTAGTAGCTGCTGATTGGTGGCTGCACATAGATGCTTTGGGGGATTGGCTCACCCATGTGCATTACTATTTCTTCAACAAAGGATATTTAAATAATTAAGCAAATTAGATAATAGAAGTAAATTGTAATGTTTAAAATTGTATTCTCTATCTAAATCATGAAAAAATAAATTGGGGTTTAGTGTCCCTTAACTCTGTGACAGAAGCAGTAGTGAATTTGCAGAGAGCTTTGCATTTTTTTAAGTGGCTGCATTGTTCTTATGTTAAAGAGCTTTTAAACTGCAAAAATGTGAAACTCCTGTTCTGTATTGTGCACTTCTAGCTGGCTTACAATAAAGATGTGAAGAAGTCAGCGTCATCACTGATTTGTAAATGTTCCACCACTCCAGGCACTGAGTACAAGAATACGTGAGGTCCAAAATGGCGGCACCCAGTATGAAAAAGTCAAACTGCACCAACTGGCACCAGTAAAGGGTTAAATAACACTCCACTTAGTAGAGCAGGAAAACAATAGCATATGGAGTAATAATCATTCTGTTGGAAGTTTTGCCCAGCAGTTTTTCCTTTCCAAATGCAAAACTCCGCCTCAGTAAATGTGCTTAACTCTAAATAATTAAAGGGCCATAATACCCAAATGTTTAAACACTTGAAAGTGATGCAGCATAGCTGTAAAAAGCCGACTAGAAAATATCACCTGAACATCTCTATGTAAAAAAGAAAGATATTTTACCTCAAAAGTTCCTCAGTAGCCACATCCAATTGTAAAGGATTTCTAAGCAGCATATTAGTATGTCTGTCCCGGGACAGCTAAGGGGATGAGCCTCGTGCACTCATGTTATTTCCCTATTCAGTGTAAGGAAGTTTACAATAAAATTTCATGAGCATCACAGTAAAACAGTTCATGACCTCAGCGCTGCTGATGCTGATTGGCTGCTGTTCATTTCTTCATTTTTTATTTTTTTTTACCTGCAGCTGAGCAGCAGTTGAGTTTAACTTTTTACACAGAACTTACTCTGCTGAGATGAGGAAATTGTGAGGTAAAATATCTTTTTTAGATAGAGATGCTCAGGTGATATTTTCCTGTCAGCTTTTTACAGTTATACTGCATCAGTTTCAAGTGATTTAGCATATGAGTATTATGTCCCTTTAACTGCTTGTAGTGATATTAAAGGGACACTCAACTCAAAATAAACGTTTATGATTCAGAAAGAGCAGCAGTTTTAAGACACTTTCCAATTTACTCCCATTTTAAAAAATGTCAGTCTTTTTATATTCAGACTTTTTGGGGAACAAGATCCTACTGAGCATGTGCACAAGCTTACAGGGTATACGTATACTAGTCTGTGATTGGCAGATGTCTGTCACATGATACAGGGGCCGGAAAATGGGAGAAATAATACAATTTGTCAGAAAAAAAATAAATCTACTGATTATTTGAAAATCAGAGTAGGTGTTAAATCATTGTCTTTTTATTATGCGCGTGTTACTTATGCATTTCTACTGCATTGAGGGGTCCTTTAATAAGCTAAATTTGTGTACTGCCTGAGATTTTAGAAATATTTTGGCAGGTTGGCCATTAAATAGTCTTGTCATGAAATGCCATATCTTACAAACTCAACAAATGCACTTACTAGACCGTGGCAGCACATAGTTTACTACTGTGTCTATTGTTACAGCAAGAGAGCTCACAGCACAAGCAAACAAAATGTCTAAGAAGGTAAGAAAGAGCAACGTAAAACACAGGGTTAGTTAGGGCATCTCTCATTATACTTACAAGGATCAGCCATACATACTTCATCACAGACGGGGGATAAAGGCATCTGCAAGGTTAGAAAAGGGACACTAGTTGCTGTCACAGAATATCAAGTCCCCCAGAAAATATGAGATAGATCTGCCCTTCCAGCAAACTCAGCTCTACTGGTGCAAGCTGGCAAGAAACATCTAGGCACCCAGCTTAAGCCGCAGCCTCTTGGCATTCTGCTTTGTATCATATTGTGCAGCCTTACAATTTCCTATTATCTTGTGTTTTGAGTATATCATTTAACATAAAAAACAATCAATGCTCTAAATTGGGGGTGTCCAATTTTTTTTCAAAAAGGGTTAAATCTGGACAGTTGTGGGGTTTGCCTTGGTGGTACAGAGCTGGAGTCAGTCTAGGTCTGTGGTTTGGTGGCCCAGGGGCAATGTTTGAATAATCTTTAAGCATAACTTGGTAGTTTTGGTGGAGTCAGTTTCTGGGCAGGTTTAAATGGTCGTGTTTTAGTCATTTTATTAAAAAGGGACAGTAAACTTGTAATAAATAAATATAATGTGCATAGTAGGAATGTGCATTTGTGTAGTTCGTTAGCAAACAAATGTTGAAAATAGCCACCGCCACCAGCAGCATTCTGGTCTTTTGGGTGCAGAGTCTTTTCTTGGGTAAGTGTAACATACAAAGATCTGTGCAAATCAAGATATTAGTGTGTTGCACTTTCACAAAAAGAAATCCAGCTCAGAAAAGATCAGAAAGCTGCTGGTGGCGCAATAGCACATGCCTAGTGCATAGTGTGTTAAAGGGACATAAAATGAAATACATGCTAGATAGTCATTCTCCTCCAATGGTTAGGTGCTTTGGCCACCAGTAGCGGACCTGCTCAACAGAGGGCCCTGGTACAAAAATCTTTATGGGCCCCTAAATGTAACTTAGTAGTAAGCATTGGTAACAATATACATGCTGCTCTGCATAATGAGTTTGTGGATTGATAGATGTACCTGCATCTATACTAATGAAGGGCTGCCTTACATTAGGATTGTACACATTCTGTACTGTATAGACTGGCTGCTATGGGCCCTACCAAGCCCTTGGGCCCTGGTGCCACTGCGCCTGCTGCACCAATGGTAGTTCCGCCCCTGTTGCCCACATAGAACATTAAATAAATGCTAGATAGGATGATGTATACAATGATGTGGACAGAGGAGACTTGTAGAAGAGTTTTACCAAAAATAAATTTCCTTTTAATCTTGGAACTGAAAAGTGTAAAAATGGAAAATGAGATGAATAATTTGAGCTGTTTGGCAGTTATAGGGTTACTTATGGAACTGCTGTGTGTGACTGGGTTGTGTATACTTAGATGACTTACTGGATTACCAGGGAGCAATGATACACAGAGGAGTGAAGAGGAAAGTCTATAATCAGTGTGAGCAAAGCCACAGAATGGAGCAGTACTTGTAACTAATGGCGATGCACATTCATTTTTTAGACAAATGCACATGCAACACAAAAATCCAAATGAATGAACAAAAATAAACTAAAAAATACTGCTGAAAATCATCAGTATTCATTTGTTTGCTTTTTTTTTTTTTTAAGCAGGTAATACTTACCTTAAAAGGGACAGTCTAGTCCAAAATAAACTTTCATTATTCAGATAGTGCATGTCATTTTAAACAATTTTCTAATTTACTTTTATCACCAATTTTGCTTTGTTCTCTTGGTATTCTTAGTTGAAAGCTAAACCTAGGAGGTTCATATGCCTCTTTTCTCTGGGCATTTTGACAGTTTTTCACCACTAGAGGGTGTTAGTTCATGTGTTTCAAATAGATAACACTGTGCTCACGCCATGGAGTTACTAGGACATGTGGAGTTACTAGGAGCCAGCACTGATTGGCTAAAATGCAAGTCTGTCAAAAGAACTGAAATAAGGTGCAGTTTGTAGAGGCTTAGATCACAGAGCTAAAAAGTGTATTAATATAACAGTGTTGGTTATGCAAAAACTAGGGAATGGGTAATAAAGGGATTGTCTATCGTTTAAAACAATAACAATTCTGGTGTAGACTGTCCCTTTAACAAGCTCTCCATGGTCTGGAGACCATATTAAGGTAAGTATTTGTGCTACATGTGAAATTTTCACCTGTAGCTTTGAAACGTGTACATTAGTTTTAACAAAAACTAATGTAATTGTTTAACGAAAATCAAAGTTTTGGTTTCGGAAACCGAATAGTGCAGCCAAATAATATTCGGGAAACCTATTTCCCTTAATATTCTGAACAAAATATAACTGCATGTAATAGACACTACTATAAAGAATAATATGCACAAATACTGATCTAAAAATCCAGTATGAAACCTTTTAAAAACTTACTTAGAAGCTCCCAGTTTAGCACTGTTGATGAGGTTAGGCTGGACCACCCAGTGAAAGGAGCTGAGAAAGCAGGAAGAGCAGACACTCCCCACCTCTTCGCTGCATATGAAATGACAGATTACACAAACAGGAGCCAGCAGGAGTCTGTAAACGCGTGTATACATCTGACACTTTGGGGCTTGGTCAGGAGTCGGAAAATCAGCACAATGTTATTAAAAAAAATAAGCAAAACTATATAGGTTACAAAAACACTCCCAGATGGCCTACATAAATGGATCATATACAAAACATTTATGCAAAGTAAAAAAAAAAAAAAAAAATTATGTTTATCTGATAAATTTCTCTCTCTTGCAATGTATCGAGTCCACGGATTCATCCAATACTTATGGAATATTCTCCTTCCCAACAGGAAGTGGCAAAGAGAGCACCCACAGCAGAGCTGTCTATATAGCTCCTCCCCTAACTACACCCCCCAGTCATTCGAACGAAGGTTAGGAAGAAAAAGGAGAAACCATAGGATGCAGAGGTGACTGAAGTTTTTTAATAAAATATACTACCTGTCTTAAATAGACAGGGCGGGCCGTGAACTCAATACATTGCAAGAGAAAGAAATTTATCAGGTAAGCATAAATTTTGTTTTCTCTTGCAAGATGTATCGAGTCCACGGATTCATCCAATACTTGTGGGATACCAATACCAAAGCTATAGGACACGGATGAAGGGAGGGACAAGACAGGTACGTAAACGGAAGGCACCACTGCTTGTAGAACCTTTCTCCCAGAAATAGCCTCCGAAGAAAAGTATCAAATTTGTAAAATTTGGAAAAAGTATGAAGCGAAGACCAAGTCGCCGCCTTACAAATCTGTTCAACAGAAGCCTCATTTTTAAAAGCCCATGTGGAAGCCACTGCTCTAGTAGAGTGAGCAGTAATCCTTTCAGGAGGCTGCTGGCCAGCAGTTTCATAAGCCAAACGGATGATGCTTTTCAGCCAAAAAGAAAGAGAGGTTGCCGTAGCCTTTTGACCTCTCCGCTTTCCAGGATAGACAACAAACAAAGAAGATGTTTGACGGAAATCTTTAGTTGCTTGTAAGTAGAACTTTAAAGCACGAACCACATCTAGGTTGTGCAACAGACGTTCCTTCTTGGAAGAAGGATTAGGACACAGAGAAGGAACAACAATTTCCTGATTGATATTCCTATTAGAAACAACCTTAGGAAGAAATCCAGGTTTGGTACGCAAAACCACCTTATCCGCATGGAAAACAAGATAAGGCGAGTCACACTGTAAAGCAGATAATTCAGAAACTCTTCGAGCCAAAGAGATAGCTACTAAAAACAGAACTTTCCAAGATAGAAGCTTAATATCTATGGAATGTATAGGTTCAAACGGAACCCCTTTAAGAACCTTAAGAACTAAATTTAAACTCCATGGCGGCGCAACAGGTTTAAACACAGGCTTGATTCTAACTAAAGCCTGACTAAACGCCTGAACGTCTGGAACATCTGCCAGACGCTTGTGTAAAAGAATAGACAAAGCAGATATCTGTCCTTTTAAAGGAACTAGCTGATAATCCCTTCTCCAATCCTTCTTGGATAAAAGACAATATCCTAGGAATCCTAATCTTAATCCATGAGTAACCCTTGGATTCACACCAATAAAGATATTTTCGCCATATCTTATGATAGATTTTCCCGGTGACAGGCTTTCTAGCCTGAATCAAGGTATCAATAACCGACTCAGAGAAACCACGCTTTGATAAAATCAGGCGTTCAATCTCCAAGCAGTCAGACGCAGAGAAATTAGATTTGGATGCTTGAATGGACCCTGAATTAGAAGGTCCTGCCTCATTGGCAGAGTCCACGGTGGAACGGATGACATGTCCACCAGATCTGCATACCAAGTCCTACGTGGCCACGCAGGTCCTATCAAAATCACTGAAGCTCTCTCCTGCTTGATTCTGGCAACCAGACGAGGAAGGAGAGGAAATGGTGGAAACACATAGGCCAGGTTGAAGGACCAGGGCACTGCTAGAGCATCTATCAGTACTGCCTGGGGATCCCTTGACCTGGATCCGTAACACGGAAGCTTGGCGTTCTGACGGGACGCCATCAGATCTAATTCTGGTGTGCCCCATAGCTGAGTCAGTTGGGCAAATACTTCCGGATGGAGCTCCCACTCTCCCGGATGAAAAGTCTGACGACTTAGGAAATCCGCCTCCCAGTTCTCTACCCCTTGGCTATGGATTGCTGAAAGAAGGCAAGAGTGAGTCTCTGCCCATCGGATTATTTTGGTCACCTCCATCATCGCTAGAGAACTCTGTGTTCCTCCTTGATGATTGATATAAGCTACGGTGGTGATGTTGTCCGACTGAAATCTGATGAATTTGGCCGCAGCCAGTTGAGGCCACGCCTGAAGCGCATTGAATATCGCTCTCAGTTCTAGAATGTTTATCGGGAGGAGAGCCTCCTCCTGAGTCCATAAACCCTGTGCTTTCAGGGAGTTCCAGACTGCACCCCAGCCCAGTAGGCTGGCATCTGTCGTTACTATGATCCACTCTGGCCTGCGGAAACACTTCCCCTGGGACAGGTGAACCTGTGACAACCACCAGAGAAGAGAATCTCTGGTCTCCTGATCCAGATGTATCTGAGGAGATAAATCTGCATAATCCCCATTCCACTGTTCGAGCATGCATAGTTGCAGTGGTCTGAGGTGTAGGCGAGCAAATGGAACTATGTCCATCGCCGCTACCATTAGTCCAATTACCTCCATACACTGAGCCACTGACGGCCGAGGAATGGAATGAAGAGCTCGGCAGGTGGTTACAAGTTTTGATTCCCTGACCTCCGTCAGAAATATTTTCATTTCTACCGAATCTATCAGAGTCCCTAGGAAGGAAACTCTTGTGAGAGGGAAGAGAGAACTCTTTTTTTTGTTCACCTTCCACCCGTGAGATCTCAGAAAAGCCAACACGATGTCCGTGTGAGACTTGGCTAGTTGGAAAGTCAACGCATGAATTAAGATGTCGTCTAGATAAGGCGCCACTGCTATGCCCCGCGGTCTTAGAACCGCCAGAAGGGACCCTAGCACCTTTGTGAAAATTCTGGGAGCCGTGGCCAACCCGAAGGGAAGAGCCACAAACTGGTAATGCCTGTCCAGAAAGGCAAACCTGAGAAATTGGTGATGATCTCTGTGGATAGGGATGTGCAGATATGCATCCTTTAAGTCCACGGTGGTCATATATTGAACTTCCTGGATCAGTGTCAGAATAGTCCGAATAGTCTCCATCTTGAAAGATGGGACTCTGAGGAATTTGTTTAGGATTTTGAGATCCAAGATTGGTCTGAAAGTTCTTTTTTTTTTTTTGGGAACCACAAACGGGTTTGAGTAAAACCCTAGCCCCTGTTCCGCTTTTGGAACTGGGTGAATCACTCCCATGGTATGTAGGTATTCTACATAGCGTAAGAACGCCTCTCTCTTTGTCTGGTTTGTAGACAACTGAGAAATGTGAAATCTCCCCCTTGAAGTCTAGAAGATATCCCTGGGAAACAATTTCTAAGGCCCAGGAATCATGAACATCTCTTGCCCAAGCCTGAGCGAAGAGAGAGAGTCTGCCCCCTACTAGATCCGGTCCCGGATCGGGGGCTACCCCTTCATGCTGTCTTAGAGGCAGCAGCAGGCTTCTTGGCCTGTTTACCCTTGTTCCAAGCCTGGTTAGGTCTCCAGACTGACTTGGATCGAGCAAAATTCCCCTCTTGCTTTGCAGCCGGGGAAGAGGAAGAGGGACCACCCTTGAAGTTTCGAAAGGAACGAAAATTATTTTGTTTGGTCCTCATTTTATTTGTTTTATCCTGAGGGAGGGCATGGCCTTTCCCTCCAGTGATGTCTGAAATAATCTCCTTCAGTTCAGGCCCGAATAGGGTCTTTCCTTTGAAAGGGATGTTCAAAAGTTTAGATTTTGACGACACATCAGCTGACCAGGACTTAAGCCATAACGCCCTGCGTGTTAAAATGGCAAAACCTGAATTCTTTGCCGCTAATTTAGCCAGTTGAAAAGTAGCATCTGTAATGAAAGAATTAGCCAGCTTAAGAGCCTTAATTCTATCCATAATATCCTCAAATGGGGTCTCCATCTGAAGAGCCTCTTCCAGAGCCTCGAACCAGAAAGCAGCTGCAGTAGTTACAGGAACAATGCAGGCAATAGTTTGGAGAAGAAAACCTTGATGAATAAAAATTTTCTTTAGGAGACCCTCTAATTTTTTTATCCATAGGATCTTTGAAAGCACAACTGTCTTCGATAGGTATAGTTGAACGCTTGGCGAGAGTAGAAATAGCTCCCTTTACCTTAGGGACCGTCTGCCACGAGTCCCGCATGGTGTCAGATATGGGGAACATTTTCTTAAAAACAGGAGGGGGAGCCAACGGAATACCTGGTCCATCCCACTCCCTAGTGACAATGTTCGCAATCCTCTTAGGGACCGGAAAAACATCAGTGTAAACAGGAACCTCTAGGTATTTGTCCATTTTACACAATTTCTCTGGAACCACTATAGGTTCACAATCATCCAGAGTCGCTAATACCTCCCTGAGCAACAAGCGGAGGTGTTCAAGCTTAAATTTAAAGGCCGTCATATCAGAATCTGTCCGAGGGAGCGTCTTACCTGAATCTCAAATCTCTCCCTCAGACAGCAAATCCCTTACCCCTACTTCAGAACATTGTGAGGGTATATCGGATACGGCTACTAAAGCGTCAGAAAGCTCAGCATTTGTTCTTAACCCGGAGCTATCACGCTTCCCTTGCAACCCAGGCAGTTTAGATAAAACCTCTGTGAGGGTAGAATTCATAACTGCTGCCATGTCTTGTAAGGTAAATGAAGTAGACGCACTAGAGGTACTTGGTGTCTCTCTTGTGCAGGAGTAATGGGTTGAGACACTTGAGAATCATTAGGCGGCATGTCATGAATCTCTTCAGACTGAGAATCATCTTTAGACACACTATCAATACCTAAGATATGTTCTTTACAGTGTAAAGCCCTGTCAGTACAAGTAGGACACAATGTGAGGGGGGGTTCCACAACGACCTCTAAACACATGGAACACTGACTTTCTTCTATGTCAGACATGTTGAACAGACAAATAAGCACTATGCAAGTCTTGGAAAACCTTTATTGAATGGTAAAAAACATTTTTTGAAAAACCGTTACTGTACCTTTAAGAAAATAAAGTGAACACAAATTCTGCAAAATGGCCTAAACGTTAGCGAAAACGGCCTAAATTTTTAGGGAAGGTACCTATGGGCTATCTGGTATTGCACCCCAAGTATGGAACCAATTTGACCTTTTATGGCGATTTTATGCCCCAAAAGCTAAAAATGCTATAACTGATTAACGTCAATGTCACCTCGTGGCGCCTACCCGCCCTTCAACTGATAACCCAACAGAGTTATATGAAAATGAAGACCCTGAGAGGAATCTGCTATGCAACCGTCTCTTCCGGCTCCTCTATGCGCACTGAAGGCACGAAAATAGGCCCCACCCATCTGCTACGATGGGAGACTGAACCATGATAGACCGTATGGGAAGCGGTTAGAAAGAGCATACAGGCCATGTGGAACCCCCTAGCATAAACGAGCAGCTCTCAACCTGCCCGGAATCACAGTGTCTCATCCCAAGAACGTTAAGCCCCACAGAAGTGCCATGAAATATAAATAAATAAAAAAACTTTGAATAAAATCACTTTCAATAAGAATAGCACAGGACTAGTCCCCATTTTTTATGGACTATACTTGCCCCACAAGTGCCACACTGCAGATCATTAATTCTGAACCGGGTCTCCTCAGAATTATATATAGACTGCACATAACTCAAGGTGTCTGTAAGCACCAGCAGCTCCCCACACTGCAGGCTATACTGTATTTCCCCAGATTTTGTGGGAAGGAACTCAATCTCAGTTACAGCTGCTGAAATCATCAGACTCAATGCAGAATTCTTCCATCTTCTGCCTGAGTAAAAATAGTACACTCCGGTACCATTTGAAAATAAAAAATTCTTGCTTGAAGAAAAATTAAACTAAAATTCTATCACCTCTTAAACTTTACCAGCTTCCTATGAGTACAGGCAAAGAGAATGACTGGGGGGTGTAGTTAGGGGAGGAGCTATATAGACAGCTCTGCTGTGGGTGCTCTCTTTGCCACTTCCTGTTGGGAAGGATAATATCCCACAAGTATTGGATGAATCAGTGGACTCAATACATCTTGCAAGAGAAATCTAGTGTACAATGTCCATTTAAAGGGATACCAAACCCAGCATTTTTCTTTCATGATTCAGATAGAGAATACGATTTTAAACAAATTTCCAATTTATTTCTATTATTTAAATGACTTCATTCTCTTGGTATCCTTTGTTGAAGAAACAATGCACATGGCTGAGCCAATAACAGGGGGCATATATGTGCAGCCCCAAATCAGAGGCTCCTGACCCTACCTAGGTATGCATTTCAACAAAGGATACCAAGAGAACAAAACAAATTAGATAACAGAAGTCACTTGGAAAGTTCTTTAAAATTGCATGCTCTATAGCAGGGGTGGGTAGAATTTTGTAAGGCAAGGGCTACCCCAAAATGTATTTTAAGTGAGGTGGTCACCTAAAAAAAAAAAAAAAAAAAAAAGACACTAGTCTTGAAAACAATAATTACAATAATATATTTATTGAAAAAACACAAACAATAGTATTTTTGCCACAAATAGGACCTGCTGGATGAAAATTGTATTTTTGCCACAAATAGGACCTGCTGAATGAAAATTGTATTTTTGCCACAAATAGGACCTGCTGGCTGAAGATTTTATTTTTGACACAAATAGGACCTGCTGGCTGAAAATTGTATTTTTGACATAAATAGGACCTGCTGGCTGAAGATTTTATTTTTGACACAAATAGGACCTGCTGGCTGAAAATTGTATTTCTGGCATAAATAGGACCTGCGGCTGAAAAACAAAAATGTATGCTTAAGTGATAAATTTCTTTCTTTCCGGATGTGGAGAGTCCACAACGTCATTCAATTACTAGTGGGAATATCACTCCTGGCCAGCAGGAGGAGGCAAAGAGCACCACAGCAAAGCTGTTAAGTGTCACTCAGGGGATGAAAATTGTATTTTTGCCACAAATAGGACCTGCTGGATGAAAATTGTATTTTTGCCACAAATAGGACCTGCTGGCTGAAGATTTTATTTTTGACACAAATAGGACCTACTGGCTGAAGATTTTATTTTTGACACAAATAGGACCTGCTGGCTGAAAATTGTATTTTTGACATAAATAGGACCTGCTGGCTGAAGATTTTATTTTTGACACAAACAGGACCTGCTGGCTGAAAAATGTATGCTTAAGTGATAAATTTCTTTCTTTCCGGATGTGGAGAGTCCACAACGTCATTCAATTACTAGTGGGAATATCACTCCTGGCCAGCAGGAGGAGGCAAAGAGCACCACAGCAAAACTGTTAAGTGTCACTCCCCTACCCATAATCCCCAGTCATTCAACCAAAGGGAAATGGAAAAAGAATAACACAAAGGTGTAGAGGTGCCCTAAAAAAATAACTGTCTTAATAAAGATTGGGGTCGTGGACTCTCCATATCTGGAAAGAAAGAAATTTATCAGGTAAGCATAATTTTTGTTCATCATTCAATTACTAGTGGGAACCAATACCCAAGCTAGAGGACACAGAATGAGCAGGGAGTGAGAACAAGACAGACAGACCTAAACAGAAGGCACCACCGCTAGAAGAACCTTTCTCCCAAAAGAGGCCTCAGCCGAGGCAAAATTATCAAATTTGGAAAAAGTATGCAGAGAGGACCAAATGCAGCAGTTTTGCAAAGCTGTTCCACAGAAGCTTCATATTTGCAAGCCCAAGAAGAGGAGACAGCTCTAGTAGAATGAGCTGTATTCTCTCAGGAGGCTGCTGTCCAGCAGCCTAATAAGCAAAACGAATCAGACTGCTCAACCAGAGGAAAAGAGAAGTAGCCTTCTGACCCTTACGCTTTCCTGAGAAACAAACAAACAAACAGGGCAGAAGACCAGCGAAAATCCTTAGTCGTCTGTAGGTTGAATTTTAGAGCACACACACAACATCCAAGTTGTGCAACTGAAGTTCTTTATAAGAAGGATTGGGACAGAGAGAAGGAACAACAATTTCCTGATTAATATTTCTATCCGAAACCACTTTAGGAAGAAACTCCAATTTAGTACGAAAAGCCACCTTATCCGCATGAAAGATAAGATAAGGCAAATCACACTGGAAAGCCGAGAGTTCCGAAACTCTCTGAGCAGAAGAGATAGCACTAAAAAACAAAACCTTCCAAGATAACAACTTAAATATCTATGGAATGCATTGGCTCAAATGGATCCTGCTGCAAAATGTTAAGAACAAGATTAAGGCTCCAAGGAGGAGCAACAGGTTTAAACACAGGCCTGATTCTGACCAGGGCCTGACAAAAAGATTGAACATCTGACACATCCGCCAGACGCTTGTGTAACAAATTAGATAATGCAGAAATCTGACCTTTCACAGAACTGACTGACAACCCTTTCTCCAGACCTTCCTGGAGAAGACAAAATTCTAGGAATCCTGACCCTACTCTAAGAGTAGCCCACACCAATAAAGGTATTTACGCCATATCTTATGGTAAATTTTTCGAGTAACAGGCTTGCGAGCCTGGATCATGGTCTCAATGACTGACTCAGAAAATCCACGCTTAGACAGAACTAAGAGTTCAATCTCCAAGCAGTAAGCTTCAGAGAAATGAGATTTGGATGGAGGAATGGACCCTGAGTTAGAAGGTCCTTCCTCAGAGGCAACTTCCAAGGCGGCCAAGAAGACATCTACACTAGGTCTACATACTAGATCCAGCAAGACCATGCAGGAGCTATTAGAATTACCGATGCTCTCTCGTTTGATTCGAGCAATAACTCGTGGAAGGAGCATAAACGGAGGAAACAGGTATGCTAGATCGAAATCCCAAGAAACCGCCAGAGTATCCATCAGAGAGGCCTGAGGATCTCTTGTCCTTGAACCTTACCTTGAAAGCTTGGCGTTCTGCCGAGACGCCATCAGATCCAACTCCGGCACCCCCCATTTGAGGGTTAACCTGGAGAACAACTCCGGATGGAGAGCCCACTACCCGGAATGAAACATCTGTCTGCTCAGGAAATCCGCTTCCCAGTTGTCCACTCCAGGAATGTGGATGGCAGATAGACAATTGTGAGCTTCCGCCCACTGAATAATCCGTGCCACGTCCTTCATGGCTAAGGAACTCCGAGTTCCTCCCTGGTGGTTGATGTATGCCACTAAGGTGATGTCCGACTGAAACCTGATAAACCGGGCTAAGGACAATTGATGCCAAGCCATCAGAGCATTGTAAATCGCTCTCAACTCCAAGATGTTTATGGGGAGAGAAGACTCCTCCCGAGTCCATAGTCCCTGCACCTTTAACAAGTCCCAGACTGCTCCCCAGGATAGCAGGCTGGCGTCCGTGGTCACAATCACCCAGGAAGGTCTCCGGAAGCATGTGCCCTGAGACAGATGGTCCTGAGAAAGCCACCACGGGAGAGAGTCTCTTGTCGACTGGTCTAGATCTATACTCTGAGACAGATCTGAATGGTCTCCGTTCCATTGTCTGAGCATGCATAATTACAGAGCTCTCAAATGGAATCGAGCAAAGGGAATGATGTCCATGGAAGCGACCATCAGACCAATTACCTCCATACATTTAGCCACTGATGGCCGAACAGTAGACTGAAGCGAGAGGCAAGAGGAGAGAATTTTGGATTTTTTGACCTCCGTCAGAAAATTTTTCATCGATAGGAAATCTATTATGGTCCCTAAGAAAACCACCCTTGTAGCTGGAACAAGGGAACTCTTTTCCAGATTCCCTTTCCAAATGTGGGAACACAGAAAAGACAACAATATCTCTGTATGAGAGAGTTTACTTGTTGAAAAGATGGCGCCGGAACCAATATGTCGTCCAGGTATGGCACCACTGCAATTCCCCAAGACTTGATCATTGCCAAGAGAGCCCCAGAACCTTTGAGAAAATTCTGGGAGCTGTGGCAAGGCCAAACGGAAGAGCCACAAACCGAAAGAGTTTGTCTAGAAAGGCGAATCTCAGGAATTTGTGATGATCCCTGTGGATGGGAACATGAAGATACGCGTCCTTCAGGTCTATAGTCATCATGAACGAACCCTCTTGGACCAAAGGAAGAATGGAACTTGAGGCACTTTAGGTCTAAAATGGGTCAAAAAGTTCCCTCTTTTTTGGGAACCACAAACAGATTTGAATAGAATCCTAGACCCTGTTCCCTTAAAGGAACTGGAACAATCACTCTCAGGGAGGAAAGGTCCGGACCACAGTTCAAGAATGCCTCTCTTTTTTACCTGGTCTGCAGATAATCTTGAGAGGTGGAATCTGCCCCTGGGAGGGAAAGTTTTGAATTTTATTTTGTAACCCTGAGATACTATGTCCACAGCCCAAGCATCTGGGACTTCTCGTCTCCACACTTGACAAAACAGGGAAAGTCTGCCCCCCACTTGATTCAAACCCGGACCGGGGGCCGACCTTTCATGCTGACTTAAACTCAGCTGAGGGTTTCTTTGATTGCTTCCCCTTATTCCAAGACTGATTGGGCTTCCAAGAAGACTTGGACTGCTCCTGCTTGGAAGAGGAAGACTTTTGCCCTTTAAAGTTACAAAAGGAACGAAAATTACTTTGACTTCCTTTGAGTCTGTTCTTCTTGTCTTGCGGTAGAAAAGACCCTTTTCCACCCGTAAAATCAGAAATTATTTCTGGCAGACCAGGTCCGAACAAGGTTTTCCCCTTGTAAGGAAGGGCCAGAAGCTTGGACTTAGGAGGTAACATCAGCTGACAGCTGATTGTATCCACAATGCCCTGCAGGCTAGGACAGTGAAGCCAGACATATTGGCTCCCAGTCTAATAACTTGCATGTTAGCATCAGAAATAAAGTAATTGGCTAGTTTGAGAGCCTTAATCCTATCTTGTATTTCCTCCAACTGAGTCTCTACTAAAATTGATTCAGACAAGGCACCACACCGATAAGATACCGCACTTGCTACTGTGGCAATACAAACTGCAGGTTGTCATTGAAGACCTTGATGAACATACATCTTCAAATAAGCTTCCAGCTTTTTATCCAAGGGATCCTTAAAGGAGCAGCTATCCTCTATAGGGATCGTAGTTCTCTTAACCAGAGTATAAATAGCCCCTACTACTTTAGGCACCATGCGCAAAGAATCTTTAATGGAGTCAGCAAAAGAAAACATCTTTTTAAATATGGAAGATGGGGACAAAGAAATCCCTGGCTTCTCCCATTCCTGTTAAATAATTTCCGGCACACGGTCTGGGACAGGAAAAACTTTCACAGAGGAAGGAACGTCATAGTATTTATTAAGTTTACTAGACTTCTTAGGGTTGACAATGACAGAAGTATCGAAAGTTGTCCAAAGTTGCCAATACCTCCTTTAACAGTACGCAAAGGTGTTCAAGCTTAAATCTGAAATTTCACCCTCAGGGGCTACCGGCGTATCCTCCTCATCAGACTTCTGAGGGAGGGCAACCTGAGTAGCAGTAGGTGCAACAGAAACCTTACTATCTGAATGTCTAATTTTCCTCTTGCATTTTCCAGGCATAGGAAAAGCAGATAATGCCACAGATACTACAGAAGATACCTGTGCAGCAAAATCTGCAGGCAAATAAACTCCTCCAGGAGGCTGAGAGAAACTGCAGGGCACTGTATGTGATGCCATAGAGGCTTGGGACGTTTGAGGAGAAAGCTGTGGCATTGCCTGAACAGTATCATCCTGAGAGACATTGGGCTCAGAGGGCAACAGTTTATCTTTAAATTAAAGTGTTCTAGCTAAGCATGCAGCACAGAATTGCATAGGCAAAAAAATTGTGCAAATAAAAAGAGAGAAGTGCTTACCTGGGAACGAACAATAGCATAATAGCTTGTTCTATGGCTAGTTACCACCTAAGAAGCAGTCTCTTTTTGCTCAACATGTGCCTTTCACAAAGAAGAACTTTCCTGTAGCATATAAGTCTGATCCTGATTTAACAGTACAGTCCAGCCCCAAAATACCAGGCAATCCCTCTCTGAACAAGGGAAACGTCAAAACACCAGACGTACGTTTTGGTCTATTGTAGGCCTCGTCAGTGAGGTGCAGCCATATCCCTCTAGACACACTGAGCAACGGTTCCACGTCTGGATTCCTGCATCACGCTTAGGGAGACTTCCCTAAGAGTCATAATTTGCATAAATAAAGAGAGAGAAGCGCTCACCTGGGAACGAACAATAGTAAAATAGCTTGTTCTATGGCTAGTTACCACCCAAGAAGCAGCCTCTTTTTGGTCTGTGAAAAACACATGTTGAGCAAAAAGAGGCTGCTTCCTGGGTGGTAACTATGGTAACTAGCCATAGAACAAGCTATTATTCGTTCCCAGGTTGAACCCTTCTCTCTTTTAATTAATGCAAATTATGACTCTTAGGGAAGTCTCCCTAAGTGTGATGCGGGAATCCAGATGTGGACCCGTTGCTCAGTGTGCCTAGAGGGATATGGCTGAACCTCACTGACGAGGCCCACACTAGGCCGAAACGTACGTCTGGGGTTTTGCTGTTTTCCTTGTTCAGAGAGGGATTGCCTGGTATTTCGGGGCTGGACTGTACTGTTAAGTCAGGATCAGACTGATATGCTACAGGAAAGTTTTTCTCTGTGAAAGGCACATGTTGAGCAAAGTGAGGCTGCTTCTTGGGTGGTAACAAGCCATAGAACAAGCTATTATGCTATTGTTCATTCCCAGGTTGAGCGTTTCTCTCTTCTAATTTATGCAAATTATGACTCCTAGGGACATCTCCCTAAGTGTGATGCGGGAATCCAGACGTGGACCCGTTACTCAGAGTGCCTTGAGGGATATGGCTGCACCTCACTGATGAGGCCCACACTAGGCCGAAAACGTACGTCTGGGGGTTTGCAGTTTCACTTGTTCAGAGAGGGATTGAGCTAAAAGAGGCTGCTTTTTGGGTGGTAACTAGCCATAGAACAAGCTATTATGCTATTGTTCGTTTCCAGGTTGAGCGCTTCTCTCTTTTAATTTAAAACAATTTGTGCTTCTAGGCATAACAAGCATTTCTCAAAAAACACAGAGTCTTGGTCCATGTTCATAATACTAAATAAAAAATTCCCCAAATTGTAGAATTTTTTTTAAATACACTGCCACTAAGAATTTTTAATACCACAATTTGGCTGCCAGAAGTCTCTAAAACGATCGTATAGTAGATCGACACTGAAGAGACTGATGCCGCTCGGCTCCATGAATATCCAACAGCAGAGAGAGGAAACTATGCAGCAAGTAAAAGGCGCGTGTTTCCATCTGCCTACAACATAAGATGCAAATAGCTGAAGCTGGTTTCAATCTCAAGCAGTTTGTCAGTTAGCCTGTTCTAGCTAAGCAAGCAAAGAAAACCACCAGCCAAAATTTAAGTTTATACATAAATCCCTGTATAAAACATAAGCCACAGACATAATAAAGTATTTCAACAAAATTAGCCCAAAAAGGAAAAACGTCCCAAAGAAAATCCTGTATAAAGGATTTTAAAAATGTCCCCATCTACTGCATATGACATATTCTTCTGAAGTGCAAGTCTCCACGACCTAGAAGACAAAAGCACTTACCTGCAGTCTAGCTGTCCGGCAGGAAGACCGCTCACAAGGTGTGAAAGGACACATACTCCTTACAGAGACTTGTAGAAAAAGAAAGAACAGAGTTACCAACTCTGGCTTTCTGTACCATGGGCAGCAATGTGGTAGGAAACAAAAGCAAGGACTACCTCACAACTTCCTAACTGCTTAAAAGCCATCACTACTCTACTGAAGAGAATGACGTGGACTCAGCTAAACCCAAATCCTTGCTTGCAGGGAAAAGTACCCGAAAAAGGAATTCATTTCTTCAGACACCAAACTTCACCTCCTTCATTTACAGAGGCAAAAAGAATGAATGGGAATTATGGGTAGGGGAGTTACACTTAACAGCTTTGCTGTGGTGCTCTTTGCCTCCTCCTGCTGGCCAGGAGTGATATTCCCACTAGTAATTGAATGACGTTGTGGACTCTCCATATCTTAGGCAAGAAATTGTATTTTTACACAAATAATACAGCTTTAAAAATCAGCCGCGCTCTTTAACAAATACAGCCACGCTCTGTCTTTACTTACTGTGAGAGCTCTCTCTTTATGTCACGCTGGGACCATCAAGCAACCTTATCTGTGTATCGTGCCTGCGTATGATAAGTAGTCCCACAATCAAGGACAGCGCGAGACTCATTCTACAAAGTAATTTTATTGGCTGGACGCTATGTCAGGTTGATTAGGGGGCAGGTCCCGTAACCAAAGCTGGGGCAGCGAGTTCAGCTACAGCCGCATCACGCATGCTGAAGTACAGTGCCCATACAGCCGTCATAGACTCAGAGTCATAGTCCATTTCAAAAGTCTGCATAAGAAAAAGATTTCTCACATCTACGGTGGCGAGGCTCTTCACTCAGAATCTAGATTCAATCTAGAATTCTAGATTCTGAGTGAAGAGCCTCGCCACCGTAGATGTGTGAGAAATCTCTCTTTTATTATGCAGACTTTTAAAATCTTACAGGCGGTCACCTCAAAATTCACTTGCGGTCCACTGGTAGTCCGCGATCTACGTCTTGTCCACCCCTGTTCTAAGACAATTAAGGCACAACTTGAACAGATAAAGGGGGAAAAAATATACAAATTGTTATAACTGAAAATAATATTCTATGGATGAATCTACCATTAAACAGGTTAAATGCTTATTGCAACTTAAAAAAAAATAATCTAAAATAATGTAAGCATTTTCCCAGAACTGAAAAGCAATGGCATTTTTACGACAATATAGCTATTACGTTTATGGTACAAATTACTTTCACTTAAAGTGTCAGAAATAAACATAAAGCCAAAAATGTGCAGCTGAATGAATTCGCAGATGGATCAGGCATTAGACGTTTCTATAAGAGCAGTTACATCAGGTGAATACTGCATTTCCCTTTCAATACATTCATTGGGGCCTATTTATCAATGTGCAAGCGGACATGATACGACGTAGCGTATCATGTCCACTGCACATCGATAAATGCCGACTGCATACGCTGTCAGCATTTATCATTGCACCAGCAGTTCTTGTGAACTGTTGGTGCAATGCCGCCCCCTGCAGATTTGCGGCCAATTGGCCGCTAGTAGGGGGTGTCAATCAACCCGATCGTATTTGATCGAGTTGATTTCTGTCCGCGGCCTCAGAGCAGATGAACAGGTTATGGAGCAGCGGTCTTTAGAAACAAGGGGCATCAAGCGCCATACAGAGCTTCATGAATATGCCCCATTGTATCTTGCAACAACAGTAAAGTGGTATCCAAATGAGACCTCTTTTTAATGGCTTTCCTCCCAGCTACCTTATGGCAAGACAACTGTTCAGTGTATATACACACACCTTATACATATATACACACTATATGGCCAAAAGTATGTAGACATCCCTACTAATTATTGAGTTCAGGTTTCAGCCACACCCATTGCTAGCAGGTGCTTGAAATCTAGCACATATCCATGAAATCTCCATGGACCAACATTGGCAGTACAATGTATCGCACTGAAGGGCTCAGCTACTTTACACATGGCAATGTCACAGGATGCAACTTTTGGAACGTCAGTTCACACAATTTCTGCCGCCCACTTTAAAGGTCAATTTTTCTGTGAGCTAATGGATTGAATTGTTCTCCAATCAGTTCTCTCCCCATATGGCACTTTTGTTAAAGCTATAGCACTGTGGAGAACAATTAAAACCTTTAGTTCACAGAAAAAGTTACTTTTTATGTGGGTGGCGCCGTGGCGGAGAGCAGGGAATTTAAATTTCAGATTTATATTAGAAAGTAAGTTATAGCGCATCTTCATTACAACTGATGAACTTCATCTACAATATTACTAACATTCCAGATCTGATAAAAAGGGGAGAGTTTACCATCACTGTAAAGGGACATTGTACACTAGATTTTTTTTTACTTTGCATAAATGTTTTGTAGATTATTCATTTATATAGCCCATCTGGAAGTGTTTCTGTAGCAATGTATAGTTTTGTTTATTTTTTTAATAACATTGAGCTAATTTTCAGACTCCTAACCAAGCGCCCAAGTATCAGATTGTTTAATATGTCTTTTTATATGCTCTTCCTGCTTTCTCAGCCCCTTTCAGTGGGTGCCCCAGCCTAACCTCAACTGGGTTTTATACTGTATTTTTATATCACTATTTGTGCATATTCTTCTTTATAGTAGTGTCTATTACATGCAGCTATATGAAAATTGGTGTATACTTTTCTTAAAGCGACAGTCTACAATATAATTGTTATTGTTTTAAAAGATACATAATCCCTGTATTACCCATTCCCCAGTTTTGCATACCCAACACAGTTATATTAATATTCTTTTTACCTCTGTGATTACCTTGTATCTAAGAACATTCTGAAAGCCCCCTGATCACATGACTGTGACAATTTATTATCTATTGACTTGCAGTTAGCATTGTGCTAAATCTTAAATAACTTTCTGTGCCTGAACACAGTGTTAGCTATATGGCCCATGTGAACTATCAAGAGTTTTGTTTTGAAAAGCAATTTAAAAAGCATGTGATTAGAGGCAGCCCTCAAGGGCTTAGAAATTAGTATATGAGCCTACCTAGGTTTAGTTTCAATTAAGAATACCAAGAGAAAATAAAATGTATGCTTACCTGATGAATTTCTTTCTTTCCGGATATGGAGAGTCCACAACGTCATTCCGATTACTACTGGGATATTCACTCCTGGACAACAGGAGGAGGCAAAGAGCACCACAGCAAAGCTGTTAAGTGTCACTTCTCTTATCCATAACCCCCAGTCATTTAGTCAAAGGGAAATGGAAAAAGAAGATTACACAAAGGTATAGAGGTGCCTGAGGTTTACTAAAAAATAACTGTCTATTCTGAAGGGTGGGGTCGTGAACTCACCATGTCCAGAAAGAAAATGTATCAGGAAAGCATACATTTTCTTTTCTTTCCTAAGACATGGAGAGTCCACAACGTCATTCCAATTACTAGTGGGAACCAATACCCAAGCTAGAGGACACAGAATGAATAAAGAGGGAGAACAAGACAGGCAAGCCTAAACAGAAGGCACCATCGCTTGAAGAACCTTTCTCCCAAAAGAAGCCTAAGCCGAGGCAAAAGTATCAAATTTGTAGAATTTGGAAAAAGTATGCAGAGAGTACCAAGTAGCAGCCTTGCAAATCTGTCCCACAGAAGCTTAATTTTTGAAAGCCCACGAAGAAGAGACAGCCCTAGTGGAATGAGCTGTAATTCTCTCAGGAGGCTGCTGACCAGCACTCTCATAAGCAAAACGAATCATACTTCTCAACCAGAGGGAAAGAGAAGTAACAGTAGCCTTCTGACCTTTACACTTTCGAGAGAAACAAACAAACAGGGCAGAAGACTGGTGAAAATCCTTAGTAGCCTGTAGGTAGAATTTCAGAGCATGTACGTTGTGCAACAGACATTCCTTATGGGAAGGATTAGAACAAAGAGAAGGAACAAATAATTTCCTGATTAATATTTCTATCAGAAACCACCTTAGGGAGAAACCCTAATTTAGTACGAAGGGTACGCCTTATCCGCATGAAAAATAAGGTAAGGCGAATCACACTGCAAAGCCGAGAGTTCAGAAACTCTTCGAGCAGAAGATATAGCAATAAGAAACAGAACCTTCCAAGATAACAGCTTAATATCTATGGAATGCATTGGCTAAAACGGAGCCTGCTGCAAAACTTTAAGAACAAGGTTAAGACTCCAAGGAGGAGCAACAGGTTTGAAACACAGGCCTGATTCTGACCAGGGCCTGACAAAAAGATTGAACATCTGGCACACCTGCCAGACGCTTATGTAAAAGAAAAGATAGTGCAGAAATCTGACCTTTCAGAGAACTGACTGACATTCCTTTCTCCAGACCTTCCTGGAGAAAGGACAAAATTCTATGAATACGGACCCTATTCCAAGAGTAGTCCTTTGATTCACACCAATAAAAGGTATTTACGCCATACCTTATGGTAAATTTTACGAGTAACAGGCTTGCAGGCCTGGAACATGGTCTCTATGACCGACTCAGAAAACCCACGCTTAGCCAGAACTAAGTGTTCAATCTCCAAGCAGTCAGCTTCAGAGAAACGAGATTTGGAGGGAGGAATGGACCCTGAGTTAGAAGGTCCTTCCTCAGAGGAAACCCCCAAGGAGGAAGAGATGACATCTTAACTAGGTCTGCATACCAGGTCCAGCGAGGCCATGCAGGCGCTATTAGAATTACAGATGCTCTCTCCTGTTTAATACGAGCAATGACTCATGGAAGGAGTGCAAACTGAGGAAATAGGTATGCTAGACCGAAATCCCAAGGAACCGCCAGACCATCTATCAGAAGAGCCTGCGGATCTCTTGACGTTTAACCGTACCTTGGAAGCTTGGTGTTCTGACGAGACACCATCAGATCCAACTCCGGCACCCCTCACTTGAGGGTTAGCCTGGAGAACACCTCTGGATGGAGAGCCCACTCCCCGGGATGAAAAGTCTGTCTGCTCAGGAAATCCGCCTCCCAAATTGTCCACTCCTGGAATGTGGATGGCAGATAGACAACAATTGTGAGCTTCTGCCCACTGAATAATCCATACCACCTCCTTCATGACTAAGGAACTCCGAGTTCCTCCCGGGTGGTTGATGTAAGCCACGGAGGTGATGTTGTCCGATTAGAACCTGATAAACCAGGCTAAGGACAATCGAGGCCAAGCCATCAGAGCATTATAGATCGCTCTCAACTCCACAATGTTTATGGGGAGAGCAGACTCCTCCCAAATCCATAGGCCCTGCGGCTTTAACGAGTCCCAGACTGCTCCCCAGCCTAGCAGGCTGGCGTCCGTGGTCACAATCACCCAGGAGGGTCTCCTGAAGAATGTGCCCTGAGAAAGCCACCACAAGAGCGAGTCTCTCGTCAACTGGCCCAGATTTATTCTCTGAGACAGATCTGAATGATCTCTGTTCCATTGTCTGAGCATGCATAACTGCAGAACGCTCAAATGGAATTGAGCAAGAGGAATGTCCATAGAAGCGACCATCAGACCAATTACCTTCTTACACTGAGCCCCTGATGGCCGAACAGTAGACTGTAGAGAGGCAAGAAGTTTGGAGTTTCTGACCTCCGTCAGAAATATCATCGAAGATAGGGAGTCTATGATGGTCCCAAAGAAACAAACCCTTTTAGCTGGAACAAGGGAACTCTTCTTCACATTCAATATCCATCCGTGTGAACGTAAAAAAAAGACAACAAGATCTCTGTATTAAAGTTTGCTTGTTGAAAAGATGGCGCATGAACCAATATGTCGTCCAGATTAGGCGCCACCGCAATTCCCAGAGACCTGACAACTGCCAAAAGAGCCCCCAGAACCTTTGAGAAAATTCTGGAAGCTGTGGCAAGGCCAAACGGAAGAACAACAAACTGAAAGTGTTTGTCTTGAAAAGCAAATCTCAGGAACTGGTAATGATCCCTGTGGATGTGAACAAGCAGATAGGCATTCTTCAGGTCTATGATCGTCATGAACTGACCCTCTTGGACCAAGGAAAGCATAGAATGAATAGTTTCCATGTTGAAGGACGGAATCCTGGGAAACTTATTAAGACATTTTAGGTCTAAGATGGGTCGAAAAGTTCCCTCTTTTTTGGGAACCACAAACAGATTTGAATAAAATCCTAGACCCTGTTCTCTTCCTGGAACGGGAACAATCACTCCCAATGAAGAGAGATCCTGAACACACTTTAAGAATGCCTCTCTTTTTACCTGATCCGCAGATAACCTTGAGAGGAGAAATCTGCCCTTGGGGGGACGAGATTTGAATTCTTTTTTGTAACCCTGGGACACTATGTCCACAGCCCAAGGATTTGGGACATCCCGTATCCAGGCTTGAGAAAACAAGGAAAGTCTGTGCCCCACCTAATCCGATCCCGGACCGGGGGCAGACCCTTCATGCTTTGTTATTTTGTTTTTATTGTTTGAAGTTCACAAGACATGTACAAAGTAAGCATGTTGTTTCCACATGAACATAATAAATTACAAAACATTATCATCCATATCTCTTATTATATAGTTAGCTTAGCAGTACATTATTTCTACTACTATACATGATATTAGTTTTATTCATGTAGAACACACACCTAATAAAAAAAGAGACGAACCTCAACATTTTCTGGTTATTGAATTCAGAAGGTACTGAAAAAAATATAAATTCTTATATATTTAAACTAAGGTTACTACCAAAGATTGATTTAACATTTCACTAGTCCTACCTGTATTTTACCATATTCTATGAACTATCCTTAATAAGACCGAGGGGGGGAGGGGGGGTTAGGACAAGTTGTTCAGGGGGAGAAAGGTAAAGGAAGAGAAGAAGAGGGAAAAAAAAAGAAAAAAAGAAAAAAAATGGGGGAGAAGAGAGAGGAGGGGCAGTATACAGCAGCGAGTTTCGATTATGGTTATATATTGTTTCTATATCTCCTGATAGATTCTAACCATTTATGTTCGAATCTATCTTGATGATTAGTTCCCTGATTAAGGCTATCAATATGTTCTATTTGATATTGTGCATGAAGTAGGAAAGTTAAATTGTTAATTGTAGGTTCCCTAGTGGCTTTCCAATTTTTTAAGATAAGGTATCTGCCTCCCAGAATTGTTGTATTAATAAAATCAATATTAGGGACGTATTCCCCAAGATCTCTCAAATTAACCAAAAAAAAAAATGCTGTATCTCTATACGTATCTGTATATTCAATAGTCTATTCATCCAGAACTGTACTCGCTGCCAGAATTGTTGAATCTTGGGGCAGCTCCAGAACATGTGAACCAGGTCGGCCCTGATGGAACTACATCGAGGACACACATTTAAGACATTCCCATACCATCTATTTAAGCTAGCCGGTGGTATATACATGCGATTCAAGATTTTAAACTGTGATTCTCGCCATGATGCAGAATGAGTTGCATGTTCTACCGCAATTATACTCTGTTTTACTTTATATGGATCCATATTTTGAATATCCTTAACCCACTTTGCCGATATCTCTAATACATTTATTTCGCCGCTCTCCGTTTGTATCATCCGATACCAATAGCTAATTGACCGTTTACCTGCTTTAAAAAGAGCAAGGCCCATTTTAATACCCGGGTGTACCCACTCCTTGGTACAATTTTTGATAGTTTCATTATACCAATGGCGGACTTGTAAATAGGCATAAAATTCTGTGTTGTTAAGTTGGAACTGATCTCTAAGTGCTATAAATGTATACACCCGGGTAGTCTCTGGGTCCCTAAACTGAGATAAATATTTGAGTCCTAGTATAGCCCACTTATTAAACATTTGACTCTTGATACCTGATGGGAATCAGGGGTTCCCAGAAATAGGAACTAAGTTCGAAATCAGCGGGTTATCATTCATACTGGTCTTAATATCCTGCCAGGCTTTAATAATATGAAACAAAGTGGGCTTATTTTTGACCATGGATGGTAATTTCTTAATAGGGCAGTGTAATAGTGCCTGTAGGTCATATGGCAGAACTAACTTTTGTTCTATTTCTAGTGACGCCACATAGTTCCCCCCAGTAAGCCAGTCCATCGCTACCTTTGCCAAACATATTCTATTATAGTTACCGAAATTTGGTAACGCAAGACCCCCATATTGTCTTAACTGTGACAGCTTCTGTAAAGCTATACGCTTTTTGCCACTAACCCAAATAAACAGTCTGATGGAGCTTTTTCAAACGCTTGAGATCAAATTTTGTTATTGGAATTGGAATATTTTGCATTAAATACATCAGTTTGGGTAAGGTAATCATTTTTATCAAATTAATTTTTGCCGTCATTGACAGAGGAAATTTTGCCCAGTTTCCAAGCTCTATCTGTATTTTATTTAGCAGAGGAATAAAATTCAAAGGGTACCATTCTGCCGGATCGATACTAATCTTAATACCCAGATACGTAATATATGAGTCCGCTATTTTAAAGGGTGGCGTGTATCCATTACTTGCAGGTTTTGTTATCCATAGTAAATCTGATTTTGCTGCGTTTATTTTATATCCCGAAAATGTTCCGAATGTATTAATTATTTCCAATAAAATAGGGATCTCGTATTCAGGGTTGTTAAGAAATAATAGTAGGTCATCTGCGTATAGTAATAATTTAAGGTATTCATCGCCTAACAAAATTCCTTCTAGGTGCTTTTTTAACATAGTTGCCAATGGTTCAATTGCAAGGTTGAAAAGAAGGGGTGAGATCGGACAGCCTTGTCTGGTACCTGTCAAAATATGGAAAGTTTCTGTAGGAATGCCATTTACCAACAATACTGCAGAAGCATTAATGTATAGAGCTTTAATGCAATTTAGATAATTACCACTAAAACCAAATTGTTGCATAGTGAAAAAAAGATGGTCCCAGGTAATCGAGTCGAATGCCTTCTGGGCATCTAGCGAAAGAATCGCTAGTTTTATTCGCCCATTTGTACATTCTGATCGAAAAAAATCTAAGAGGAGTAGAATTTTACGAATACTAGCCGTTGGATTTCGATGTAACATAAAGCCGACCTGATCCACATGTATCAAAGAGCCAAGGATCCCCTTAAGTCTATTTGCTAAAATTGCTGTATAGATTTTATAGTCTGCATTAAGCAGTGAGATGGGACGATATGAATCCAACGCTTCTGGATCTTTCTCTTTTTTTGGAACGAGTACAATTCTGGATGCAACAAAGTAGGGAGAGGGGACCCCACCATTACAAAAATACTGATTAAATAGCTTTACCAATGGGGCATTTATCTCTTCCCTAAGAATTTTATAGAATTCGGCTGGTAACATATCCGGGCCAGCGGCTTTATCCAATTTTAATCTATCTACTGCTTGACAAATTTCTGTCGAAGTAATGGGTAAATTTAAGTTGTCAACCTCATCTGTATTTAATTTTGGAAGAGAGATGTTTCTCCAGAACCAATCTTTATTTTGACTATCTATCTGTGGGGCAGAGTACAATTTTTTAAAGAAGCTAACAAAACCTTTTTTGATTGCTTCTGCTTCAGTAACTCGAATACCATCTACTATAGCAGACTTGATGGTTTTCTGAGACTTACAAACTTTGACGCAGTTAGCTAGAAGCTTGCCAATTTTGCTGCCATATCTATGATAGATAGTTCTTTGATTTAAATCTTGACGGGTTGCTTTCTGCAAGCTAACTGAGTCCCACTCCTGTTTCGCTTTGATATATTTCTGCCAATTAGTCGATGTGGGAGCCGCTATGTAGGCATTATATGCATTTCTAAGCCAATTAGAGAGTTCTATTTCCCTTAGACGTGTTCTTGCCCTATGTTTAGACATATAGTTTTTTATTTCTCCTCTTATCACAGCTTTGGCTGTTTCCCAAAAAATCTCGGGTTTACAACTATATGCAGCATTTTGTATTGCATATTCATGCCACCTATCTGTAATGTATTTCCTAAATTTGGCGTCATTATATAAATATCGTGGGAAAGAATAACCTCTAGTTGTTTGATATGCGTTATTATCTGATCCACATTCTAAAAATATAGGGGCATGGTCTGAGATGGTGAAGTCCCCTATTTGCGTTTTTAACTCGGTTCTAAACAAACTGTCTGAACCCAAAAAAAAATCAATACGAGAATATGACCTGTATTGTTTGGACTCATATGTATACGCTCTAGAGTTAGGGTATAAGTGTCTCCAAATATCCCTTATCTTAAGAACTCTACAGATTGATTTACGAATCTTGGATGCTTTTTGAGAGACCCTGGGGATTCTTTGTTTTGTAGTCTGAAGTCTATCAATATTATTAAAGACCATATTAAAATCTCCTGCTACCACCATATTCGTATCCACATATTCAAACAATTGCAGCTTCAAAGCCTCCCCAGAAAGATATATCCACTTTATTAGGTCCGTAAACATTACAGACGGTATATAGGAGAGATTCAACTTTAATTTTAATAATAATAAAACGTTCTTCTAAATCTATCTGCTTGGAGATAATCTGATAATTTAACCCTTTTCTGATAAGAATTGCTACTCCTCTTTTTCTAGAGCTACAGGGTGTGAAGATAACTTCCTGAATCCAGTTAGCTTGTAGCTTCTTGTGTTCTATTGTTGTAAGGTGTGTTTCTTGCAACAAAATAATATCCGCTTTAAATTTTTTAAGATATGTTAAAATTCTTTTCCTTTTCATTGGACTAGAAACGCCCCCTACATTCCAAGATATCAATTTTAATTGTGGCTTTTTAGTTTAGGGAATAAAATATGAAAAAAAGGGAGAGAAAAAAAAAAAAAAAAAAAAAAAAAGCAATTCCCCCCACCACTCGTTACCCCCCCCATACCCCAATATTCTACCTGCCACCAGGGACGGTAAATGTTACCGACCCAGGGCTTAAATATATTGTGCCTATATTTGTGCATATATTTTTCATATGATGTGTAGATCAGGGGACATATGCTATATTGCAATACATTTTCATATATACAAGACAATTTCCCAACTTTATCCCTAGCCTTAAACATATTATGCCGGGGATTGTATATAAAATTTTGAAATATGATACACCAAAAAGAAATAATGTGAACCCACAGTGGAAAAAAACATATTTTTGACTTGGTCCTGTTATACCAATATCGATAGGTGCATTTTTCATATACTATATAAATAACAAAATAACAACAACTATATGATAGAAAATACTCATATGTATAAAACAATGTCAGAGCCTTATCCCTCACTTTAAACATATTAAAAAAGAAAAAACACATAATTAAATAAGATAGCATCTCTAGCTTGTATATGATAGTGACATATGTTCCCAAAGATTCCTTTCTCCATTACCCTCTTATCTGTTTAATGGTCTCCTTTATATTTATCTATATAGCTTCTAGCTTCTTGTGGAGTTCTTAATACAATTAACTCATTGTCAATATACTTAGAATCAGCTGAGGGTTTCTTTGATTGTTTCCCCTTGTTCCAAGACTGATTTGGTCTCCAAGAAGATTTGGACTGCTCCTGCTTGGAAGAGGAAGACTTTTGAAGTTACAAAAGGAACGAAAATTACTGTGATGTCCTTTAGATCTATTCTTCTTATCTTGTGGTAGAAAAGATCCTTTTCCACCCGTAATATCAGAAATTATTTCTGCCAGACCAGGACCAAACAAGGTCTTACCCTTGTAAGGAAGCGCAAGAAGCTTAGACTTGGAGGTAACATCAGCTGACCAAGATTTAAGCCACAGAGCCCTACGGGCTAGAACAGTGAAGCCAGATATCTTGGCTCCCAGTCTAATGATTTGCATGTTGGCATCAGATATAAAGAAATTGGCTAATTTGAGAGCCTTAATTCTATCTTGGATCTTCTCCAAGGGAGTCTCGTCTAAAATTAATACAGACAAGGCATCGCACCAATAAGATGCTGCACTTTTTACTGTGGCAATACAAACTGCAGGTTGCCATTGAAGACCCTGATGAACATACATCTTCAAATAAGCCTCCAGTTTCTTGTCCATCCCCTTCTACTTTATGCACTGTGCACCATGAATCTCTAATGGAGTCCGCAACAGGAAACATCTTTTTAAAGACGGGAGACTGGGAGAAAGGTATCCCCAGGCTTCTCCCATTCTTGTGTAATAATTTCCGTCACACGGTCTGGAACAGAAAACACTTCCAAGGAACATCATAGTATTTTTTAAGCTTACTAGATTTTTTAGGATGGACAGCGACAGAAGAATCAGAGTCGTCAAAGTAGCCAGTACCTCCTTTAATAGTACACAGAGGCGTTCAAGCTTAAATCTGAAGTTTACCTCTTCAGAGTCAAAGGAATTATACTGTCCGAATCTGAGATTTCGCTCAGAGGCTACCGAGGTATCCTCCTCATCAGACTTAAGAGAGAGAGCAACCTGTGTAGCAGCAGACGGAACAGACACCTTACACTCCGAAAAATTCTTAGATTTCCTCTTGCGCTTCCCTAACATGGGGAAAGCAGATAAATCCGCAGATACTGCTAAAGATAACTGTGCAGCAAAATCTGATGGCAAATAAACTCCTCTAGGAGACCGAGAAGAATTGCAGGGCACTATATGTGTAGCCATTGAGGCTTGGGATGTTTGAGGAGAAAGCTGCGGCATTGCCTGAACAGCATTATCCTGAGAGACATGAGGCTTAGAAAGAAAAAGTTTATCTTTACATTTTAAAGTCTTTCCTAAACATGAGGAACAAAATTGCATAGGTAAAACAATTTGGACCTCAAGACACAAACATTTATCCATAGGAGCAGACCCCTGTTCCATGACCATAGTAAAACAATTTGGGCCACTAAGAATCCCAAAAATAAAGGAATTACTAGGAGCAAATAAAATAACTGTCCCTTTAAGAAATAAAATGTAATCTCTCAGAGCGATACACGCTCAGAACGAATCTTAAATACAAATTAACAAGTTGCCTCTACACCTCAGATCAACTGAGGTGCCCTACCTGACCCTTCAATCCCAAGTTGATAGAAAAAAACAGCTGCACCATTGATCAATAAATGATCCGACACCAAGGAGCTTTTTAAAATGGCGCCACTCCACTCAGGAACTCAGCCGGAAGAGAAGGGAGGAGTGACGTGATCGGCATAAATTAAGATGTGCAGTAAACTAAAAGCACGCTATTTTGAGATCTTAATATTTGTTAAACTGTTCATTACAAAACAAAGGTAGCAAAGATGAGCTCAAATGTACAATTTAAAGATATCTGTACAGTAACTCCTTTTTTATCACATTCCTAATAAAATAAAGGTCCCATGAACTAATAAGTCATATAAACAACTTTAGGGGAGGCATCCCATAAACCATATGGAAAGTTACCCCTTAGTCTCCACACAAACTAAGTGCCTGCACACTGCCCAATAAAATCCTTCCTAAAGGATTAAATATGTCCCAAATAAATTCTGCAGGAAATTCTTCTCAACTGCAAGTCTCCAAGACCTAGAAGACAAAAGCACTTACCTGCATATTCAGCTGTCCGGCAGGAAGACAGCTCACAAAGCGTGACAGGACACATACTCCTATCAGAGACCTGCAGAAAAAGAAAGAACATACCAAGGGCAGCAATATGTTAGAAAAATCAAGCAAGGACCACCTCACCACTTTCTAAATGCTTAAAAGCCACCACCTACTCTTACTCAAGAGATTGATGTGGACCCAGCTAAACCCAAATCGTTGCTTGCAGAGAAAAGTACCCGAAAAAGGAATCAAATTCTTCAGACACCGAACTTCACCTCCTCCATTTACAGAGGCAAAGAGAATGAATGGGGGTTATGGGTAAGGGAAGTGCCACTTAAAGGGACACTGAACCCAAATTATTTTTTCTTCCGTGGTTCAGATAGAGCATGCAATTTTAACCAACTTTCTAATTTTATCAATTTTTCTTCTTTCTCTTGCCATCTTTATTTGAAAAAGAAGACATCTAAGCTTTTTTTGGTTCAGAACTGTGGAAAGCATTTTTTTTTTATTGGTGGATGAATTTATCCACCAATCAGCAAGAACAACCTAGGTTGTTCACCAAAACTGGGCCGGCATCTAAACTTACATTCTTGCATTTAAAATAAAGATACCAAGAGAATCAAGAAAATTTGATAATAGGAGTAAATTATAAAGTTGCTTAAAATTGCATGCTCTATCTGAATCACAAAAGAAAAAATTTGGGTTCAGTGTCCCTTTAACAGCTTTGATGGGGTGCTCTTTGCCTCCTGCTGGCCAGGAGTGAATATCCCACTATAAATTGGAATGAGGTTGTGGACTCCATGTCTTAGGAAAGAAAAAAAAAATCAAATTTGATGATAAAAGTAAATTGGAAAGTTGATTAAGATTACATGTCCTATCTGAATAATGAAAGTTCAATTTTGATTAGACTGTCCCTTTAAATATTTCGCATCTGGGGCGGAGCAGAGGCGAACATGGTGGAGGATGCTTGAACTGAGAGCTCCGTATGTAGTTTAAGCAGAAAGTGGGTAATCGACTTAGAAAAGCACATAGAGTGACATTAAAGGGAGACAGGTTTACCTCCACAACGGAGCCCAACATAATATGTGAGAATAAACTGAATCACACAGGCGCCGACAGCAGGCGCCGACAGAGCAGCTCATATATGAAGCATTGAGGTGACCTGGAACTATAATACCGATCGGCTAGAGAGAGGCCTAACATACAGAAAAAGGTTAGAATGACCAGGGGACAACCACATTATACCCCGGTAAGCAGCTAATTTATATATACGGCATCAGTCAGATAAAGGAAAGAAAGAGGAGGGAGGAAAGAGCCATAAGACGCCATGAAATGGAAATAGCCACGTGGGCGGCCGTATACAGAAAGATGGCTTTTCAGCAGCAGGGAAGGGATAATATATGGAACAAAGTACTTTTATTAAACATCGCAAGCATCAAACTTTGCAGCTGTCAATAGGAGGGCAGGTTTTATAGGCAGCACACTTCTTAAATACTACAGACACAGGGGAAAAAAACCCCAAAAACCTGATAACTATGAAATAAACTGTAATATGACACCATCTACAACAGTCCCCACAAAAACACTGTTATAACACAAGGGAAGCTTCAATAAATTTCATCACAAGAAGGGACTACTATACACTTTGGAAATTCCCTAAACATATATCTTATAGAAAGGGGGCCAAATCAAAGCTCATTAACACTAAAGCCTCTCTTCTAATATCTTAAGACACAAGTACTGATTGAATCCTAGAATTTTGTCAAGAAATACAGAGACAGATAGAGAGCAGTCAAACCTGCCGCTGCTAATATTTTCTTTAGACCCTCTAAAGGGGATAAGGTTAAGGAAAAAGAAGACGCTCTACATGAAGAATAAATGGATACTGATATAGAGTCTCCGTCTCCAGGGGGAAACAATATACCTATCACCAAAGGTGACATTAGAAATCTTGTTTCTAAACAAGACATAACCATAATCTTCGACAAGATGTGGGAAAAGATGGATACACTTCAAAATACTGTCATGAGCAGCCTTACCGAAATTAAGCAAGATATATTAGAACTAGGTACAAGGGTAGAATCCCTAGAAGACAAAGAAGAGACCCTGGAAGAAGATATAACAACAATTACACAACAAGTGTCTGATCAACAGCAAGAACTGGCAGAAATTAATGAGAAACTGGAAGACCTAGAGAACAGGAGTCGGAGGTGTAATAAACGCCTAAAAGGTATTCCGGAAGCGATTGCCACGACAGACATAAGTAATTACCTACTACAACTATTCCAAGCTATCACAAGTTCATCCAAAGAAGGGAAGTTTCAGATGGAAAGGGCTCATAGAGATCTGAGAGCAAAGCCCAAGGAAACAGAACCTCCGAGAGACGTCATAACTAAACTACTACGCTACCAAGAAAAGGAAGAGATTATGGCTACGGCTAGGAAAAACCCAACTTTTAAATTTAAGGGATCAATTATACAGTTTTATCAGGATTTATGTATCAAAACACTACAGAAAAAATATGCCCTTCGCCCTTTAACGCAACTGCTGCAGAAAAACCAGATTATATACAGATGGGGATTTCCATTTGCACTCCATATACATCATGAAGGAAAAACTACAACACTTAAAGAGAAACAAGATATGCTAGCTACTCAAGTTGGAGTGTCCAGACTTATCTGACAACCAACAAGACAGCAGAAGATGACCATCACAGCCACAAAGAGGAATATCCCAAGCAGAGTGATGGACAGAGGTACCCAAGAGAAAACAGAGACACTGAGGAACAATTCAGATACAGCAGACCGGACTGCTTTCTTTCTCTATCCTTGCTTCTTTGCCCTCCTCTATACAGGAGATGAGCTCATGCGGCTCATATCACTATAAAGAATTCCAATGAAGAACCACTACGAGTAGAATGTGGTAGAGTCTTATGGTATACCCACACTCTAGTATAGTGGGGGAGCTGTTTGAAGTTCCTTAAGTTAATCAAATACGGCTAGGTGGTGTATACTAGATAGGTTTTATATAATTGTGAATAAGAATTTAGAAGTTACATACTGGTTAAAATTGATATGGCCAATCCGTTTATGCCTTAAGCACATAATATTTGTTCACTCCAAGTTCAGAGTACCCACTTTTAATAATCTTGATTGACAAATCATATAACACTAAATGTAACTACATACCCAATCAGAGGGGGATGACTATGTGGACAATCAAAAATCAACTTGATGTTTACACAATATATAATTTTTTAATGTTTGGTTGTTTTTTTTTTGTTTTAAGTACCGTCGAGCAGCACATTGGAAAGTTTCTCTATCATAGAGCAGAAAACAAGAGAGTGGAAGACATGCAGAGACTAAAAGCGGAAATGTTATGCAGGTACAGAGAGGTAGAGAGGAGGGTAATTCCACATGACATCTAAGATACAGATAATCTCACATAATGTAAGAGGCCTAAACAGCAATACAAAACGAAAAACAGCACTTACCCAATACAATAACCTAGGAGCTAAAATCGTATTTCTCCAGGAGACACACTTTATACACCAACAAGTCCCTAAATATTGGAACAAATACATTACGCAACACTTTCACTCCACGACTGATAAAAAAAAAAAAAAAAAGAGGAGTATCCATTCTCATACACAACTCAATTCAGTTCACAAAAGAAGAAGTCATAAGGGATAAAGAGGGTAGATACCTTATAGTAAGGGGGGGTATACAGGGCACACAGATTACACTATGTAACATCTATGCACCTAATGAACAGCAACATGACATTTTCCACGGTCTCTCACACCTATTGACTCAATGGTCCCAAACAAAAATTATTTTGGCCGGAGACTTCAATATAAATTTAAAGATAATTAAAGAAAAAGCTCCGGCCAAACTCACGAATAAACAACTAAGACTTAACTCTATTTCTAAATCTATTAGAGAGACTCTGGAGAGTCATAATGTCTTGGATACTTGGACAGCGTTATATGGTCAGACAATTGATCACACATATTATTCGCCTGCTGTTAGAAATGGGGTCTCCAGTTGGCAGTCGGTTTGCACCCTGTCCAAGTAGGGAGGGACCCTCACTCTAGTTAGGATAAGGGAGATACCCGCTCAGATAACCCCTGCTCACCCCCTTGGTAGCTTGGCACGAGCAGCAGGCTTATCTCAGAAGCAATGTGTAAAGCATTTGCACATAACACACAGTAACACAGTGAAAAAACTACAAAAGGGCACCACACCAGTTTTAGAAAAAAAATAGCCAATATTTAACTATTTAAAACAAGACCAAATACAATAAAAATCCAGCATACAGTAATAAAAATATGAATGCTGCAAGATGTATTCAAAAACACAGTTCCTTGCAGTCAATAGCTCCACCTGGGGCTATCACGGCGTCGTGATACACAAAACCAACAGTTCAGGCCGGCCGCGGCATCGCGGGCCAGCTACGGTGTCGGGAAGACCCGCAAACAGTACCTTGGATTTGCAGGGCATTGTGATCCTTGCGGTGAGCTCCAGAGAGTGGCGTCGCTTTCGGAGTCGGTGCAGGAGTCGTCGGGCCCTTGGTGTTCACACGCGGGCTGATGAAGTCAGGTGCCGGTGTTGGGGCTGCGGTGTGAAGCGGGACGATGCGACGTGCGGTGCCCACAGGTTACGGTGCAGGCAGCGGCTCGGTGACGGTGTCCAGCGGCGTCGGTGAGACCAGGGCTGTGGTGTGAAGCGGGGCGGTGCGACGTGCGGTGTCCACAGGTCACGGTGCAGGCAGGGATGCCTGGTGACGACACTGGAGTCGATGGTGCTGGCGTCGGTGGGCCGGGGCTGCGGGACGATGCTTAGTGTACCTCACGAGCGGTGTCCACAGGCCAAGGTGCAGGCAGCGGCGCCGGTGTCAGCAGGAGCGTCGTCATCGGGGATGCCCAGGCTGCGATGTGAGCAGACGATGCCAGAGTGCGGGGCCCACAGGTCGCTGTGCGAGCAGTGGCTCGGTGAAGTCGTCCGATGACGGCGTCGGTGAGACCAGGGTCGCGGTGCGAAGCGGGGCAATGCGGTGTCGACAAGTCACGGTGCAGGCCAGCGGCGTCGGTGTTGCAGTGATTTCTCCTCTTGAACAGCACAAAACACACAGTTCCCAGTGCTGCAGGTCAAGGAATCTGAAGTCTTTGGTGACCAACAGGAGGCAAGCTCTACTCCAAGCCCTTGGAGAACTTTCTCAAGCAGGACACACAGCAAAGTTTACCCTTTGCACTCTTTTCAGGCAGAAGCAGCAACTGCAGGCCAGTCCAGCTCTTCTCCTTGCAGAGGTTCCTCGTGAGTCCAGCAAGATCCTAGAAAGATTCCAGAAAGATTCTAAAATCTGTAGTTTTGGGTGCTCTTCTTATACCCACTTGCTTGTGAAATCCTGCCTTGCCCAGGCAAGGCCTCAGGCACCCACCAGGGGGTTGGAGTCTGCATTGTGTGAGGGCAGGCACAGTCCTTTCAGGTGTGAATGACCACTCCTCCCCTCCCTCCTAGCAGAGATGGCTCATCAGGAAATGCGGGCTACACCCCAGCTCCCTTTGTGTCACTGTCTAGTGAGAGGTGCAAACCGCCCAACTGTCAAACTGACCCAGACAGGGAATCCACAAACAAGGCAGAGTCACAGAATGGTTTAAGCAAGAAAATGCTCACTTTCTAAAAGTGGCATTTTCAAACACACAATCTCAAAACCAACTTTACTAAAAGATGTATTTTTAAATTGTGAGCTCAGGGACCCCAAACTCCACCTGTCCATCTGCTCTCAAAGGGAATCTACGCTTTAATCATTTATAAAGGTAGCCCCCATGTTAACCTATGAGAGAGATAGGTCTTGCAACAGTGAAAACCGAATTTGGCAGTATTTCACTGTTAGGACATATAAACCATATTACTATATGTCCTACCTTAACCATACACTGCACCCTGCCCATGGGGCTACCTAGGGGTGTCTTACATGTAAGAAAAGGGAAGGTTTAGGCCTGGCAAGTGGGTACACTTGCCAAGTCGAATTGGCAGTTGAAAACTGCACACACAGACACTGTGATGGCAGGTCTGAGACATGATTACAGGGCTACTTATGTGGGTGGCACAACCAGTGCTGCAGGCCCACTAGTAGCATTTGATTTACAGGCCCTGGGCACCTCTAGTGCACTTTACTAGGGACTTACCAGTAAATCAAATATGCCACTCATGGATAAACCAATCAACAGTACAATTTACCTAGGGGGCACTTGCACTTTAGCACTGATTAGCAGTGGTAAAGTGCGCAGAGACAATAAACCAGCAAAAACAGAGTCCAAAACCAGGAGGTCAGAAGGCAAAAAGACAGGGGAGACACGCCAAAAAGCTGCCAGGTCTAACACCTGCACATAAAGTATATACTAAACTTGATTATATTTATATTAGCCAAATATTACTACCCAATCTGGTCTCCTCGACCATTCACGCTTCAGTGTGGTCAGACCACTCCATTGTTCAGATACATTTAGAGGGCTTAATTAAAACAAGCAGACAGAGATCATGGACGTATGATCCAACATTGTTAAAACAACCAGATATCCAATCTAGAATTTTAAAGTATCTCACAGAATATTGGAAGGTAAATATAGATTCCTCAATTACTCCAATGATTACATGGGCAGCACACAAACCCTATATAAGAGGGATGTTAATTAAGGAAAAGGCAATGTACATGAAAAAGACTAAGACCGTTGTCGACACATTACAACAAGAAATTTAAGCCCTAGAAAAGTCACATCAGTCCACACTATCTCAAGCGGTCTTTGACACATTGACCCATAAAAGAAAATCACTCGCTAAAATTCTAAATGACAACTCCCTTAGAACCATACATAAATTAAAAACGCATTTTATATATGCGAATAAACCGGATAGGTATCTAGCCCATAAGCTAAGAGAAAGGACGAAAACTTTAGCAATAAAACAAATTAAAAAACCAGATGGTAGTTTGACCTCGCACCCGCAAGAAATTACAGATTGCTTCGCTCAATACTATGAGACTCTGTATGATGGGAAGAAGGTACAACATTCCTCCCAGACAGAGCTTATTAAACATCAACTTCTAATGAAAGCTGACATGCCCAAACTAGATAATGCTGATGCGGAGGCTCTAGATGCAGAAATTACAGTGGGAGAGATTAATTTCTCAATAAAAGATCTCAAAATTGGTAAGGCTGCTGGACCCGATGGATTTTCAGGAGATTATAATACATTATTTAAAACAAATTTGACTTAACACTTACACAAATTTTGCAACAATATCATGCAGGGCATTCCGATCCCACCAGACCTACTCCAAGCTAAGATAGTGGTAATTCCTAAGCCAGGGAAAAACCCCAAAATACCTCAAAATTAAAGACCAATTTCATTAATTAATCAAGACTTAACATTTTTTACAAAAATCTTAGCGAATAGACTCAAACAATTCTTACCTTCATTAATCCATCCTGACCAAGTAGGTTTTATTAAAGAACGGGAAGCCCCAGATAACGTGCGGCGCACAGTAGCTATAATGGAGTATCTGAAGGGAACAGAAACGCCTTCTCTGCTCCTATCTTTGGATGCAAAGAAGGCGTTTGATAGAGTGGATTGGACATTTATGTTGGACGTCCTTGAACATATGGGATTTGGTAGTAAATTTATGAAAGCTGTCAAAAACCTTTATTCGACCCCAACAGCAACAATAAGAGCAGCTGGATATCAATCTAGGCCCATTAACATATTAAATGGAACCCATCAAGGGTGTCCGTTATCACCACTTTTATTTGCTTTGTGTATAGAGCCTCTGGCATCTTGTATACGAAATTCTAAGGATATTTATGGAGTCAGATTGAACAGGGGAGAACATAAGTTAACTTTATTCGCAGATGACATTCTGCTCACACTCACAAAACCCATGCTATCCCTCCCTAATTTATATAAGCTATTAGAAGACTTCTCCAACATATCAGGCTTCAAAATAAATTCAAACAAATGTGAAGCTCTCCCATTATCACTACCATCACACTCACAAAAACTGATAGAAGCTAATTTCGATTTTGAATGGGCCAAATGCTCCATCAAGTATCTAGGAATCCACATCACAGACACACTAGAAACTTTATATAAGGCAAACTATATCCCAATTTTTAAAACTATAAGGAAAGACATAATGAAATGGAGAAGGGGAAATTTATCTTGGTATGGCAGAGTATCAGCAATAAAGATGAATGTCCTACCAAGGTTATTATAGCTTTTTCGAGCTCTGCCTAATAAAATCCCACAAAAAGTGCTAGAAGATTTACAATCTGAACTAATAAGATTTATATGAGGAAATAAATAAGCTAGAATAGCCGCCCATATACTTAAACAACACAAACAAATGGGGGGGGGGGGGGGATAGGAGTGCCCAACCTGCTAGATTATTATCAAGCAGCTAGGCTGGCACAAACTACATTATTAAGTAAAAACTGCCAGGGATTAACATGGCCCAATATTGAGGCAGATATCGGGGGACTAAGTAAACCGACGGATATTATATGGAACCCCACCACCACAACAACAAGACCATTATATAAACTAAAGATTACAGAGGAATCCAAGCAACTATGGAAGTCTATCACAAGATCACTGAAGCTATTTAGCTATACAGGAGGGTAAAAACAAAACAAAAAACTAATGCTCCATGAAAAATGGGAACAAGACTTAGACAAATCATACGATAGAGAGGAATGGCAACAGATTTTTTCTACAATAAGTAAAGGATTATTAGGGGCAGATCTTATCGAAAATTCAATTAAAACTTCATACAGATGGTATCTCACACCACTAAAAACCTCACACTATACCTCTCAATATAATAGATTATGTTATCGTGGCTGTGCAGGGTTAGGAACTTATATCCACATGTGGTGGGAATGTCCTAAGATACAACCTACATGGGACAAGCTTTCACAATTATTTAGGGTAATACTGGATGACTCCTTTAAACTCACAGCCTCTCAGGCTTTGCTACATGTACCTCAGGAATCTTTAAATTCAGCTACTAATATATTGATCAGTATACTGTGTACAGCTACCAGAATATGTATAGCTAGGCACTGGAAGGTAGGGGCTACAGGATGGTCTGAAGTAATCAACAAAATTGAAGATATATACGCTATGTCTGAATCTGCGGCATGGACGCAAGGTACTTCAGGGCGCTTTCAGAACATATGGGTGCACTGGATACTGAATAAAAATAGATATGAAGTCCTAAATAGATCAAATCTAATAGGAGCACAATCTGATCAATAAGGCTCTATTAGGTCATTAAAAAGTTGTCTTTCCATTTAAAAAAAAAAAAACATAAGGTAATAACAAAGATACCTTAAAAATATTATCACTGCTCGACGGGAAAAGAAAGTTAAAAGTATGTTATTATTTTGTTTAGTTAAAAATAAAATTTAGTTTAGTAGTCCTAAGTTTAGGGGGGGGGGAAGAAGGGGAAAGTATGGAATATTAAGACATTGTTTATTGCATCCTATAATGTTATTGTGGAAAATGTAAGCTAATAGACATTCAGAACACTTCATACCTTACTATCAGAAAATATTTTAAGGCTAGAGATATGGAAAATATCACTGTAATGAAACTTATTGTAAACAAGCATACTGTAATGTCATTTTGTATTTGATGCGAATTTCAACAATAAAAATTATTTCAACTAAACATTCGCATCTACCCAGCAACAAGCTCACTCATAAAACAATAGCTCAAATAATGTATTGTTAGTCAGCTTAACGGGACAGTGAAATCAAAATTAAACTCATGATTGAGAAAGAGCATTCAGTTTTTAACAACTTTCCAATTTACTTCTCTGATCAAATTTGCTTTGTTCTTTTGGTATCCTTTGTTGAACAGTAAATCTGATAGGAGCTCAGGAGCATGCACATTTCTTTATCATTCTATGGCAGAAGTT